>NW_028258301.1:3024000-3326400 GCF_053883595.1 Heterocephalus glaber
TGTAATTGTTAAATGTCAGCAGTGGAGTAGGTGTTAAATTTCATATTGATTTAGCGAAGAATTTCATTCTTAGATGTGTTTGATGATTCTGATTATAAAAAATTATTTCATGTGTGAAAGCTTGCAATAATTCATTGATAATGTTCACTGTATAAAAATATGCTACTCTTTGCTTTTAATATTCCCCATTTATTTAATGGAATCTATAAATGAAATTTCTCCTTTTAGATTCTAAATGAAGATGCTTTTATTTTTCATATATATACTTACAAATTGTGACCCTTTATGTCTCTAAACAGGCTTTCAAAATAACATATTTGAATACTAATCGAAGGAAAAAATCAAGAAAATACAAATAGACTCCTAAAATTTTACATAGGATTGAAAACTTATATTACTAAATAATTTCAACAATGTTATGGGGAAGGTAACAGGAAAAAACAACCTTCCAGTAATTATAGTTTGCTTACCTTTATTTCAAAAGTAATATATAAACCTCTGCATCATGGTTCTCTGGAAAAAACCCACCGTGTTGTGGAATGTGATATTTGTCTTTTCTCCCAAAATATTTTAAATTCTTGTATTATATTATGTTTGCAATTGTGAATAAAAAACAGGTAGAAAGTGGTTACAAAACAGCATGGAGTGGACTTAATGAATGCCTGGCCTGAAAGGTCTGTCACATTGCCACTGCATGATGTGATGAGGCCTAGTGGTGTTTGTATCTCTCAGTCAGTTTCTTGCTCTCAGGATCTGGTATGGGCACAGGCAAGGCATTTAAACAATTATTAGTTCATTAAGTAATATATTTAGTGCTTTCTGTATTCCAAGCATTGTACTAAACTCTAGGAAATTCAGAGATATATTGGACAAAGTCCCTGTCTTCAAGGAGTTTCTATCCTAGTAGAGGAGTAGTTACAAAATTATCATCTAGGCATAGTAGAGTTGTACACAGAATTCTGAGGCCAGTGTAGGTGTGGTGGGAATGTTAGTTCAGAAAGGCTTCTTAGAGGAAGAGACAGATGTCTTAAATGATGAAAAATTAGCGAATGAAGGTGGTAGGCAGAAGGTTTAGGAGTGAAGAAATGCCAAGCAGAGAAAGCAATATGTGTGCATAGGTAAGTTGTGAAGTGAGAATACAGAGCTCATTCAGGACATTACTAAAATTGCTCACCTATTAACAGAACTAAAGACTATTTCTTTCTTTCTGGTTCTAAAGTCATTGATTCCTTCGACTGTCTAATGAAGAACAATGAATTTTTTTCCATGAGAATGTAGACTAAATGGAAACAAACAAATTTGAAAATGATTTCCAGAAATCCTGAAGCTCAGGTTAAGAGATCCTCTATTTATTAGTTAAGAGTTTCCATATAAGAATTTGAACTTTTTTTTTTTGTCACTGGGGATTGAACAGAATGCCTTTGTAAGACCGTGGGCCTTACCAAACACTCCGAGGAGCTGACTGTAGTGAAGCACACCCGGGGATCCCAGCGGTGTCTCTAAAATGTAAGACCATGGGCCTTACCAAACACTCTGAGGAGCTGACTGTAGTGAAGCACACCCAGGGATCCCAGCGGTGTCTTCAAAATGTAAGACCGTGGGCCTTATCAATTGCTCCGAGGAGCTGACTGCAGCGAAGAACACCCGGGAGGGAACACACTGGACAAGTTGGAAAGTAAAACAGACCTTTATTAGTCTGGCCAGACGGCACTCTCAAAGCAAAGTAGCTTAGAGAGGCAACTGGCTCAGAGTCCGGGGGTGTTTTTATAGGGGGTTGAGGGGGAGGTTAACATGTAGATTTAAGAGAAAAGAAACAAGGGTTAGTGGTCCACTGTCATGTACTGATGGTCGGCACACACACACACACTAATGGTCACGACTGTCACGTACTGATGGTCGGCAGACTCATTGATGGATTGTCCTACAGATAGTGGGTCTGGGAACGTCCGTTCTCCGGGCAAACAAGGAGTTGAGTAATTTACCTTTAAAACTCTATGTCTGTTACAAATTTTATCTAGCTTCCCAGAACTAACAAGCTTCTTAATCATTAGCTCACATTTAATTGCAGTCAGGGCTACAAGAATTCTAAGATTACAAGGTTTTTGCAGTCCCACACCTTCATACCTAGCTACATCCCCAGACCATTTTTAATTTTTAAATTTTGAGACAGGGTCTTGTTAAATCTCTAAAGTGCCAAGGCTAGTCTTGAATTTGTGATCCTTCTCTAGGATTACAGGCGTGCACCACCATGCCCAGCTAAAAATATGAAATCTTGAAGGTAGGAATACTTTGATAGAAATGGCTGAGCTAACGACATCTCTGCCAGAGAAGGTCCAAATCTAATGCAGGCCTATAAATTATTTGGATTATCAGTTTGTCTTATACTTTTAGCTTATTCATAGTTTACTTTGTTTATGCTTTCTCTCATTTTGCCTCACAATAGACCTGAAGAAGGAATTTAGGATTACACAGGGAGATTCAAGATAGACTAAATGATTACTTCAGACTCTAGATGGAAAGCAGGTCTGATTGATACCAAAGCTCCCATTCTTTCCAGTCTTTTTTCTCCAGTTTGAAGGCATGAGAAAGATTATATCATGCAGTAAGCGAAGAGTGAAGAGTGAATTGTTATTCTTCTACTGAGTGTTAGAGGTTAAGTAACTGACCAAGGGTCATAGAACTAGTGAGAAGCCAGAACTGTAACACCATTTCCTGATTCCCCTTGATTAAATCAGAGTAATAGGCTTTCCTAAAATGGGTACAGATAAATAATCAAGTATTATAGGAATGGTCTTTAAAAAGAAAGTTATTTCAAAATGGAAACAAAATTTTTTGTGAGGGGTGGAGGGGTAGAAGAGAGGGAAGGAGAATGGGGAAAAGAGAAGAACCAAGATACATCATATACAGGTACAAATTCCCAATGATGAATGAGGTCATAATGTATACCTAAAATGTACCAGTAAACTTAATAAAAAAGAAAGGAGGTATAATTATCTCAGCTTTGCAGTTGGATAAATTGAGATTAAGTGATATAGCTAAGGCTACCTAATCAAAAACTACTAGAACTCAAAGTAGAACTAAAGTCTATCTGGTTCTAACTCCATCCTGAGGACCACTTCACTTTACTTCCTGCTTTTACTTTCTGGTTTCAAAATCTTGTTTCCGAAGGAAGGGGATAGCACACAGAAGAACTTAGAATAACTCAAGTTTTTTTCCTTAGAGGAAGAGGTAATATGAATGTTCTCAGGCAAACATTTTAAGCACAAAGTGCACCTTTGACTCTAATTCCAATTTGGGGTTAACGAAGTTTCTCATTTTAGAAATCTCTATACATACATCTATTAAAGTAGTGCTAGGTGTCATAAGGACTAAAATAACAATTAACACATGACATATAGCCGGCATTCAGTATTTGAGCATCAAATGAATGGAGACTTGCCAAATTTTAGGCTAAATATTGGAGTTTAGGGTATTGAAAGTTTAGGATTTTACACATATGAAGGAAAAAGAAGTAACTTCTGACATTTTACAAGCAAAACATTTTAGCTGAGTGATGCAAACATAATTGGTGAATTGGGGATGGGACAGAGACATTTAAAACATTTTTTAGAGTCAGGCATGATAGTTCACACCTGTAATACCCTTCTCTGAAAGGTTGAGTCAGGATTGCAAATTTGAGCCCAGCCTGGGCAATTTAGTGATTTAGTGAGACTCTGTCACAAATAAAGAATGAAAAAAGGCCTGGGGTATGATGTCTTAAGCTCTTTGGAAAAGGAGAATTAGAGAAGGAGGGACAGGGGAGGAATGGGGAAGGGGATTAAAAGAAAGGAAGCAAGTTGTATTATGTACATGAACCCACTCCCCATGATGATTGTAAAATGCATGTGCTGCAAACATGTACTTATAAAACAAGAACAAGAACAACAGCCTGGGGATGTAGCTCAGTGTGATGGTCCTGGGTTCAGTCACCATCCCCAGTTACCATTAAAAAAACCCTTTTATTTAGATGTGTGTACAGTGGGCCCTCAAGTTATGGTCGGCCTGACATACAAACAACTTGGGTTAATTAGGTTAATGGAAGATTCATCTGCCTCGTGTTATCTATAGCGTGTAACCAGGTAAACACCCAGATCTCAGCTGTATTGACTTAGTTACAACCAGACCTTAGGAACCAATGGAGTTCCTAAGTTAAGGGTCCACTGTATCTCTTTTGGTAGCACGATACAGGAAATAGGGTATGTACTTTGGAATTACACAGATAAGATTTAAAATATAACTCTATCATGTAATGTATGCTAGTGCTTCTCTGAGATTTATTTTCTTCATTTTAAAACGGATATATTTATCCTTTACCTAATAAAGTTGTGAGGGCATGTGCAATTCATATGGAAGTGTGGAAACTCTTTAGATAATCCACTATATTAATTGATGCCTTCCATTTTGTGAGACATGCAGCTTTTTATATGTTTAAAGATCCTTTCTGATCATGTAGGTGCTTTAAGAAAGTAATTTTATATATGTAGAGTATATGAATGGGACATTAGTCCTAGTGCTATAAGTAGAGTAGGAAGAACTTAAAAGTAATTTTAATTAACGTTAGAAATATAATCCTAAGCTGTAGTGTTCTAATTTTTCTTTTTACTAAGGTTTTTAGTAAAATAAGTTAGTAAATAAGAGGTTTTTTTAAATGGTACTGGGGATGGTGACTGAACCCAGGACCATCACACTGACTTACATCCCCAGGCTGTTGTTGTTGTTGTTATTCTTGTTTTTTTTTTTTTTTTTTTTTGTACTGGGGATTGAACTTGGGTCCTTGCTCTTGCACAGGCGGTGAAACCACTGAGCTAAATCCCTGGCGAATTTTTTTTTTTTTGGTACTGGGGGATCAAACTCGGGTCCTTGCAGTTGCGCAGCAGGTGGTGAAACCACTGAGCTAAATCCCCGGCCCCTCTTGTTGTTTAATTAGTACATGTTTGCAGCATATGCATTTTACAGTCATCTTGGGGAGTACCTCAGGATACCACCATGAGAGTAGCAGTGATTTTCAGAAATACTCACAAACTTTTTTAACCCTGATAAACATTGTTGAAAAAGTTTTTAACCTTCCTATAAAAAAATGATGTTGTGTGGTCTTTGATTTGAATCTCAATATCACATATATTATAGTGCTAGATAAAGAATCAAATGATTTAGTAAAGAAGGTAGGTATTATTTTCTCTAATGACCTTTTTTTTGCTTAAATTCTTTTATTGGTACATTTTAGGTATACAGTACATTTACCTTTATCATTGGGTGCTTGTACCTGCACATGATGTATCTTGGTTCTTATTTTTTCCCCATTACCTGTGCGCCCTTCACCCCTCCACCTTTCCCTATTTACATAGACTTTGTTTCCATTTTTTTCTTTTCTCATAGTGTTTCCTTTCCCTTCTTTCCTTTCTCCTTCCCCTCCCACTTCCCCTATCCCTTTGAACATTTTCTTCCTATTTCAAATTATCAGTTATTTACACTTTCAGTTTTAATCCTTATTTACGCTTTCAGTTTCTCACACTAGAGAAACTATTCGGTATTTACACATGTGTGTTCTATTTATTTCACTTAGGAGTATAGCCTCAATATGCATCCATTTAGCTGTAAATGTCTCTAGTTTCTCATTCTATATGGCCGAGTAGTACTCCATTTTATAAAAAACCACACCTTCTTTGTCCAGTTTCCAGTTGATGGGCACTTGGACTGTTTCCAAGCTGTAGCTATTACGAACTATGCTGCTATAAACATGGGTCCACGTATATCTCTGTGGTATGATTCTTTTATTCTTTTGGGGAGATACATTCAAGAGATGCAGATGAAAACAACACTGAGATTCCACTTCACCCCAGAAAGAATGGCTGCTATCAAGAAATCAACCAATGCTGGCGGGGGTGTGGGGAGAAAGGAACCCTTCTCTATTGTTGGTGGGAGTGCAGACTGGTGCAACCACTGGAAATCAGTATGGAGATACCTAATGACCTTCTTGCTGGGAGAGTAACAGAAGCATCTTTATCCTGTGGGTTTAATGTAAACTGTATGTAGTCTAGTGTTCAACTTTTTGAAAGCATTTCCCCTATATGTTGAGAAGGAACTTAAGATCTAGCTTACTCTATTAATTCATATTACCTGATTTAATCAGGTTCTATGGAAGAGGAATTTTCCTTCCTTTGAATGCACATTTGTCAGTTGGGGACTAATTTTAAGTTGTAGTGTACTGATTAGATCTTTTCTGTTACTAGCCCATTTTTCATTGTGACTAGATCAGTATATGCTTAATTGTTTTTTCCTACAATTAAGGAACATTAGATAATTGAGGTGTTGTGTATATTTTTTACTGAAACTTGAAAAAGTTATATTCTGAGACAAAGGATGTTGTAACCAACTAGTAAACCACATTATGATCCCAGGGATTAAATAGTTTAGTGGGGACAGAGGGAAAGTTGAAAAACTTTTTATCATTTGTACATTCTTGCTTTCAAAGTGGTTTCAATTAACAAAAAGTTGTTCTTAGCATATTTTATATTCAAGTACTGTGATCTTGATGAAATTCAGTAAGTAAAATTTTCTTCAATTATCTAATTTTAATGTCATTTTACATTTAGGTTTTTCAAACTTTCCAACTCACCCTTGAAAACATGCTCCAACTCACCCTTGAAAACATACTACCTTAAAAATTGTGTGGATGAGCTTTCTAGTTATTAGAGTAACCAAAGCATCCTTGTCAGGTTGAGCATGGGGTGCATACCTGTAATCCCAGGACTCTGGAGATTGAGTCAGGAGGATTGCTACAGGTTTCAAGCCAGCCTGTGCTGCATAGTGAGTTCAGAGCCAGCCTAAACTATGTTTTGAGACCCTGTTTTAGAATAAAAACAAAATAAGAACCAAAAACCAAAAACAAACAACTGAAAAAGAAGAGAAAAGCATCCTTATCTCAGGGGTTTCTTCTTTGAACAACAGATTGTTTGAAAGTTTAGAAGTGTTGATCATTATTCAAAAATGGGATTATTAGGTGGATGAATTCATTAGCTAAATGTTTTTATACTGCTGATTTTTCTGAAAGATTTTTTTCTTCTCAAGTATCCATTTATTTTCTTTTCACAGACTGTAAATTAGGTAAACTCACTAAACATACCAGCTCTAGCTTTTCTGAATTTTTCAGCTAAAGGTTTTGCTTACCCTTGCCTTGCTGTAATTAAATAAAAGATTGGTCTATTGAATTAACCCTAGATCTTTAGCACTTTTCTTTATTCACTTCTCTACCCCCTACCCTGTCTCTCTCTCATGTGCCTGTGATCTGGCAGGCCAACAGAAGCCTGTGGTCTATAGGTATTTCAGTTCTAAAATGAATGTGTTGTTTACCACTGCCAGCTACATTGAGTTTTAAGAATATTTATTGCTGTAGTTCATAATAGCTAAATTTTGGAAGTGGTCTATATGTCCATCAGCAAATGAATTATGAAAAATGGTATTTATACACAATAGAGTACTACTGTACCATAAAGAAGGATAAATGAGTCATTTGTAGGAAAAAAATGAATGCACTTTGAGACCATAATGTTAAGTGAAATAAATCAGACACAGAAGGTTAATTATTGCATGGTTTCTCTTATATATGAAATCCAAAATATAAATAAAGAACAAAATAAAAGATAGATAATAGTAAATAGGGAGATAGATCTTTCTCAAAGGGAGGGGATCAAGAGATAGAGGGAATGGGGTGGAAGGAGAGGGGAAGTGGATACAAAAAGAATTGATATGTGTTATGTACATCTACCAACTTCCCACAAGGAATGTAATTGTGTATTACAAACCTGTACTAATGAAAAATAAAAACTGAAAAAAATTAATAAGTGTGTAAAAAAACTACATGAAACAACAAATGACAGAATTAAAAAGTCAAGGTCTGTTGTTTTAAACATTTATTTTTAAATAAATATCCTACCAAAAAAGAATATTTAGCTCCAAAGGGAAGAAATAGGCTAGGAAACATAATTTTAAAAACACATATGGAATGTCTGCAAATCAGGTGTGCCTTTTGAATACTACAGCCCAGATAAATCAGGGCTTAAAATCTACTCTTTATTCATATTAGTTTTCTGAATCTAAGAAAATTGCTTTTGATGAAAATTAAAGCAATCTTTGGATGGCATCAGGGAATCACCATATTTTAAAATTCTGAAACTGTCTTTCTCCTTGCAAATTTTACTCATTTTGTAAAAGCATAGTTACATGGAATTTAAATAAACATATTTATTTCAAGTTAAGTATACCCTGTTTTGAACCATATTTATCACATTCTTGTATTCTAGTTACTTTGTGTTCATTTTTCTTAATTTTGTACATTTTACTTTCAAGATAATAAGAAGATTTATATGAGGCACAACGTAATATTAGATGAATGAATTTCTGGCTGGACTTGAGTACAACCTCTCATTTCCCACCACATTAGTTTCATTGGGCCTTGGGAATATAACTTTAATTATTTGTTATTTTTTAATTATAATAAGAATTTTAAAATTTAAATTTGGCTTCCATACAGAAACTAGGAGAATAAGAAACTTGAGACTCTTATCTTTTGGTAATGCATGCCTCTTAACTGAAAGGTGGTAGTGTGAAGGTAAAAGGCCTTTGCGTGTCTTCTAGAGATACATATTCAAATATGTGTGTGTGGTTATACCCTACACACACACACACAATCACACCAAGTATATCTATAATCATATCAAGTAACATAATTTCTTCATATCAAATATTCAGTTAGTTTTTAATTTGATTATTTCATATACAGTTCCCCTCTATCTTCTTTTTTTCTTTTATCTTTTTTTTTGAAGGGGACAGTTTGTTTTCCTGGTTTATGCTAATTGCTTTCTCATGGTGTAGTTCAACACATTCTTCTGTCTTCTCTATTTTCTATAAATGATTGGATGTATCTAAAAACTTGAATAGATTTGGGAATATTTTAAAAATCAAGACTACTTCACAAGTGGTATTTTGTGCTCCCATTAAGAGGCACATAATATCTGGTTTTCTGTTTTTGTGATTGTAGCAGCCATTAAGTAATAATGCATAATTCATATTTGAATAATAAAAATTCAAAACAGGAATAGACTAGAATTACCAAAAAATGATGCAACTGAACTCTTAGGAACTTAAAGGAAGCAAAGCTAACTCAGGGCTAAACTGATCAGGGTAAGTTTTATGAAGCTAATGGATCTTATTATAGATCTTTAAAACTGGGAATGATGATCCCAGGCTCCTAGGGCAGAGAAGCTGAGCTGGTCCCAGCGCCCAGAAGGAAGCTCCCCACTGCCATCCCAGGCTCCTTGGGCAGAGAAGGTGAGCTGCGCCAGAAGCACCCCCCGCCCCCCATGGAAATGAGAAGACACATAAACAAGCCTCAAAAACAGACTTCCAGATCACCTACAGCAAACCCAAAGGGAAACGAGATGGAACAATCTGACACTCAACCACCTGGACTCTCTGAACTGGCAACAAAAGAGGATCTGGGAAAAAGGAAATCAGAAATAATTACTCAGATAACAGCAAAGATTGTGCTCATGGTGCAAGACATGATTAATAAATCTAGAGAGGACACAGATAAAAAAATAGAGGATCTGAGGAACATGATGGAATCCCAACATAGGAAACAAATGGAATCCATAAAACAGATGCAAATAGATTTCCAGGAGATTAAAAACTCCATCGAAAGTCTGCGCAGCAGAATGAACCAACGTGAGGATAGAATTTCACATATAGAAGATAAGATTGCAATTAGTGAGGAGGAAAAGAAAAATTGCTTTAAAATTGTAAGGGAACACAAGAAATCAATCCAGCAGCTGCTAGACGATACAAAGAAGAATAACATAAGACTGATTGGAGTCAATGAAGAAAGAGGAGTGAGTGCAGATGACATAAAAAAACTGTTCACAGAAGTGATGGCAGAAAACTTCCCAAGGAGGGGAAAAGAACTTGACATACAGATAAGTGAGGCATATAGGACTCCAGCTAGCCTTGATCAAAAAAAAATCTACACATAGGCATATAATAGTTAGGATTCCAGAAATCCAACAGGAGAACAAAATTCTACAAGCGGTTAAGAGAAAAGAAACAAATCACATACAAAGGAAAGCCCATCAGAATCACAGAAGACTTCTCAATGCAAACCCTCAAGGCAAGAAGAGCTTGGAGTGACGTATTCCAAGCCCTAAAGGAAAACAGCCTCCAACCCAGATTGTTGTACCCTGAAAAACTATCTTTCAAAATTGATGGAGAAATAAGATACTTTGATGATAAAGAGCACCTGAGGAACTTCATGAATACCAAACTGGCACTCCAAAAAATTTTAGACAATACCCTAGGAAAAGACAATGAGGATCACAGCCCCAGGAAACCCAGCAGAATGAATTCATTGGGCGTGATAAATTAAATGCAAAGGG
Organism: Heterocephalus glaber; assembly: GCF_053883595.1. Taxonomy (NCBI): domain Eukaryota; kingdom Metazoa; phylum Chordata; class Mammalia; order Rodentia; family Bathyergidae; genus Heterocephalus; species Heterocephalus glaber. Next base: position 3,034,467 of record NW_028258301.1, read on the forward strand.
GGAGAATCCAACAAAAAGAAAAAGTCATGACAAGGCTTTTAAAACTGTTCGACATTTTCATATCAGGAGTCAGGGTGATGGAGTAGCTTCTATCTGGGATATTGCTGGTTTCAAGAAGAAAAGAGGCCACTTTGGAATAAATCAACAGTTGTTAAAACTTGTCAGGAAATGGCACATGTCACCTCTGTGAATTTGTACCAAACTCACTCTCAGGAATCATAAGAAAATCACAGGGATAGGAGAGCAAGTTGGAAGATTGGCTATAGGAGCTTGGAGTGATGTTCAGGGATTCTAAAATGATGCAGATTAGTTTATGTTCTATTGGGAGCTTATATGCCAGGCAGAAGAGACATCGGGATAAATTGGCTGTTGTGTGACCATTGCCTTAGATGGATGGGAATTAGATGAGACCTGAAACTTCAGGATTTAAATGAGAGGGCTTTCAAATAGGCAAGTGACAATGGGGACATTTCAAAGAAAAGATCTATCGTTTTTGATGACTGTGGTGAAGGAAGGCAAGTTGGTTGATCAATTAGGACTATTTACTATTTCCTAGAAATCGTATATACCTTATATTTAAACCTTACAGAATCAGAGAGGAAATTATTTTGTTTTGTTATGGAAAGGGTAGGTTTATTTTAGCACTTTGAATTTGAGATAATAATAGAATCATTGTGTGGACATTATGAGGTTGTAGTTAGAGATATGAGACTCAGCTTTGAGAGAGAGCCAGGAGAGGAGATAAAACTAATGAAAATGCATGTGGTTGAATAAATAAGTGTGGCTATATTTTGATAAAAGAGTACATTGGAGAGAAAAAATTCAGTCATTTTTAAAGATTTTGAAAACTACAAGTTATGTAAGATTTTGAGACAATTTGCATATTATAAAGATTGTAATATATTTTAGAACTGATTTTGTGTCATATATGCAGACATATGAAGATTATATGCATGGAGAGGAATATCTATATGAGTACAATTATATATAAGCATTTTGTTAACATATAATAAAACTAATGTCCTGCAAGGGAGATTCACATTACACTGGTTCTAATAACATTGTATGAGGGTCTTTGGATTCAAAACATGAATAATTAATGATTTTAATATGCAATATAATATTCTGTATTATAAATGAATGGCTATTATATGTAAATATTGCAGTCATATAATAGTCTGGACCTGATAGTTTAATAAATCCCACAGGGTTCATTGAGTGTTTTGATTGTAGATCTTTAACCATTTATTAAGAGCTTGCTTTGTGTTAAACATTGTTCACAATACTATGCCATTTAGTTCTCCAATGTCCTTATTAGGTTTGTACTTATTAAGTATGTACTCTTTAATGTGATATGTTAGTGATGATAATACTGCCATTTTTACAACACATTAGAACACACAGAAATTTCATATGCGTAATTCATATTTTAAGAGTCATTGTGTTAAACATGTGTGCTATATGCTATAGAATTCTGAAATGTATTTAATCCTTATAGATTTATTGTGAGGAGGTATTATTATCATTGCTTTTAAAATGAGGAATGAGAGACTCATGTAGTTAAGTAGCTTGGTCAGGGTTACATGGTTAATAATTTGATGTATCAGAGATGACTTAAAGTTTGCCAGTACAATTAGTACCACTGTTAGCCTAGACCTAGACAAAAGTTAGAGAAAGTATCTAAAAAATATATATAAAATGTGAAAAACTAATGTCATTTTCACACTGGTATTGCAGTTCACATTAGTGTTTAGTGCCATTATAGAAATATTATCAATATATAGCAAATACCGAGTTTGCTTTTTATTTTTAAATTGTTTTACAAAATTATTTTTAAAATACAGTTTCTAGCCCTAGTTTCTAAGGATCATGTCTGTGAGTCAGGATTCCCGATCCAGAGACAATGGCCCAGATGGGATGAAACCCAAAGGCATCATCGAGAGTAATTGGAATGAGATTGTTGACAGCTTCGATGACATGAACCTCTTGGAGTCTCTCCTCCATGGCATCTACGCCTATGGTTTTGAGAAACCCTCTGCCATCCAGCAGCATGCCATTCTTTCCTTGTATCAAGGGTTATGACGTGATTGCTCAAGCCCAGTCTGGTACTGAGAAAACAGCTATGTTCACCATATCAATTCTGCAGCAGATTGAGTTATACCTAAAGGCTGCCCAGGCTTTGGTTCTGGCTCCCACTCGAGAATTGGCTCAGCAGATACAAAAGGTGGTCATGGCATTAGGAGATTACATGGGTGCCTCATGTCATGACTGTATTGGGGGTACCAGTGTGAGTGCTGAGGTACGGAAGCTGCAGATGGAAGCTCCCCATATCATCGTGGGAACCCCTGGCCATGAGTTTGATATGCTTAATCAGAGATACCTGTTTCCCAAATACATCAAGATCTTTGTACTAGATGAAGCTGATGAAATGCTGAGCTGTGGATTCAAGGACCAGATTTATGACATATTCCAAAAGCTCAACAGCAACACCCAGGTGGTTTTGTTATCAGCTACAGTGCCTTCTGATGTGCTAGAGGTGACCAGGGAAGTTCATGAGGGACCCCATTCAGATTCTCATCAAGAAGGAAGAGTTGACCTTGGAGGGTATCTGCCAGTTCTACATCAACATGGGAAGAGAGGAATGGAAGCTGCACACATTGTGTGACTTGTATGAAACCCTGACCATCACTCAGGCAGTCGTCTTCATTAATACCCAAAGGAAGACTGATTGGCTCACTGAGAAGATGCATGCCTGAGACTTCACTGTCTCTGCCATGCATGGAGATATGGACCAAAAGGAAAAAGATGTGATCATGAGGGAGTTCTGGTCTGGCTCTAGCAGAGTATTGATTACCACTGACTTGCTGGCCAGAGGCATTGAAGTGCAGCAGGTTTCTTTAGTCATCAACATGATCTTCCCACAAACAGGGAAAACTACGTTCACAGAATTGGTCACAGTGGGGACTTTGGCCGAAAGGGTGTGGCTATTAACATGGTGACAGAAGAAGACAAAAGGACTCTTTGAGACATCGAGACTTTCTACAACACCTCCACTGAAGAGATGCATCTTAATGTTGATCTCATCTGAGAGGGCTGTCCTGCTGCCTAGCCCCAGTTAGAGTTCAATCTTGGGGGGCTGAGGAACAGCTAGAGAAGGGAGGGAAGGGAGTCAAGGCATGGACATCTTGTCAATTTTTTTCTTTGAATGTCACTTTTTGAGACAAAAATAAAGTTGTCTAGAGGTAAGTTATTTATTTATTTATTTATTGATTGATTGATTGATTGGTACCAAGGATTGAACTCGGGACCTTGAGCTTACAAGGCAGGTGGCAAAACCACTGAGCTAAATCCCGACCCTAGAGGTAGGTGATTTAACAGATATCTAGCTGCCTCCCACCCCCAAGTACAGTGACACTTCGAGTCACGAACTTAATTCTTTTTTTTTTTGGTACTGGGGATCGAACTCGGGTCTTTGTGCTTGTGCAGCAAATGGCAAAACCACTGTGCTAAATCCCCGGCCCACGAACTTAATTTACACCATTGTAGCCAGAATTGTGGAATGAATTCTGCAACCAAAATTATGGAAAGAGTTAGGTTTGTGAACTGAGGCACCATTGTACTTCACATATTTGCTCTTTGGGAAAGAAAGAAATGAAGTATGCAATTGTAGGCATACCCACAAAGAAAGATCTAAAAAGTACACTATCTTGTTCCTTCTTGAAGTTTTGTATTACACAGTTACTGTCAGATCTATTGTCACCAGCTAGCTTATGTCCCTTCTATATGTAAGACCTAAATCAAACATGGTAATTTTCAGCTACTTCTCCATTGTTGACAAATGTCACCATTGTTTGTCTTCTTCTTCAGGGGCCTCTAAAGGGAGGGTTCCTGTACTGGCCACCAACCTGTTACCAACTGGCTGAGGATTCATTTGCTCAATTTGTATAGAAATCACAAATTGGCAAAGTGTAGTCTTGACCTTTGAATGTCAGCAGCTATCAACTCTTAGTGTTAGAGACTTTCCTTATTGCTTAAGCAAACAGTTACTGGCAAGCCTTCAGAACTCTTCTGGCTCTCAGAGTTGGTAGCTCCTGGCAATTCTCCATTGCTGTCCTTTTTTTCTCTGGCTCTTAGCTGCTTTCAGGGTCACCAGCTCCAGCTGCTCCCTGTTCCTGGTGCCAGCAGATTTTGATGTCACCAGCTCTGGCTGTTGGCCACTTTTGGCACCAGTGGCCTTTGGGTACAGGCTTAGCATGTTCTACTCAAGAAAGAAATCATGAATAGGCAAAAAATGCTATCTGAAAGAGGGTATCTGTTGCAGAATGAGGGGCACAGTGTGCATAAGGACCCGGTAAAGGTATTTAGAGGTCAGACTTTCTGATCAATCCTGGGAAGTAGTGGGGGCTTCTTGATTGAGGAGGGCTGCAGGGTGGTCATATAGGGACTGCAGGTGGTAGGCTCATGACCAAAGCTTGCTGCAGCCAAAACAAATATCTCCTGGACTTATGTGGTATTCCATGTAGCTGTGGCTGGCTATAGGGTGTTTGGGGCATCCATGAAAGAAAAGAAAAAAATAAATAAATGGTACCTTTTGGGGAATGTTGGACCTTTCTCTCCTGTTTCACTATGGTGTCTGTGAGGAGATAATACTATGAAGAGATTTTTGTTGAAATTCCTAGAGCATTTCAGTGTGATAGAACTGATTAGAATGACATTTTATATTTAAACTTATTTTTGTTTTTGAAGAGCATAGATACAGATGTATGCTGTTGAATTTTTTAAATTAGTCAAGCAACATATCTTGGTTCAAAACAAGGAAGAATTTCTACCATTTTAAAAAAATGGTCCAAGCAACCAGGCAGTTATTTCACTGTAATCACTTGTGGGAGAGCTTGTGCAAATCCCAAAGTTGTGAGAAGGTATCTGCTCTTTTGTACATTTTGAGGAAAAGAAATAATCTTGTCAAGTGGCAGAAATTAAAGTACTAACTAAACCTATGTTGCTGAAGATAATAACTACAAAGGCCTAGGTTAAGCTGTGAGAGCTATTTATCTGTTTAACATGCTTGTCCTGGGCTTGTTGCCTACTTTTTTCCTGACTGCCTAGACCCTACCTCATTAGAGATATCCTTTGGAGCCTAGACCCTACCTCATTAGAGATATCCTTTGGAGCCTGTTCTCCCTGGTCAAGGCATCAAGCTGCAGATCTCCCTTTTACTTACATTTCAAATGTATATGTCTTATTTTCTTTTCCCTCCAGACTCTATGTTGTTTTATGCATTTTCTGTTCAGTCAGCCCATTAATTTATGTTGATGTGTAATCAGCTCTTAGTACTTACAGCTTACTTGGGAACCAAGGTAGCTAAGGTATATTTGCAGTAGGTTGGCTGAGGATTTGAATTTTAGTTCAGTCAAGCTATGTGATCTTGGGAATGTATGGTAACTCTTCTGAGTATCATTTTTCTCTTAAGACAAATGGTACAAACACACAAGGCACAAATAACAAAGGTTATTTCTAGGGCTAATTGTTTAGTGTTGTATATATGTAAGGTATTATCATAAAGGTATTTTTTATGGTGCTATTTGGGTATTCAAAAAGTTACTGTAATGGGAATTTCCAGTGGTATGGCTTGTTTCAGAAGGAAGAATTTTTGAGTACACATTGTAAGATTTAATTTGGCACTCATATGAATTCTCTTGCAATTACTACTCTTCATACTTTTAAGAAACTGGGATGGAATTAGAATTTACATTAGGATTGAAGTGATTTCCTTTTAGTTATAGAACCTTAGATTTTCCCAGATATTCTCTGTTGTTCTATTAATGCATGACAGTCCTAGATATATTTGGTTTAGAACTACTTATGTTAATGTGAACCCATCGGAAGAATCAGGGCCATTATGAGGAGAAATCTAATAAATCAGACTAAAAATGCGTATATTTGGATGGTTCTTTCTCTTGTTTCATGGACGCAGGACTTTTCTTTAAAAATTTGACTTCGATATATTTCCATTTTACTAGAAATATTCTGTATCATTGAGGGGGAAAGGTGGACTCTAGTGTAGATCTGTCTCTATTGTAGCTCTGTAAAGCCTTGGGAAATGTAGGGAAATAAAATGCCCAGGCAGGAAATTGACTAAATGGCCTTAGAGTTGTCTTACATTCTTTTTCCCTACTGAGGAATATAGTGAAATTGTCTGTTGGTATTCTCAGATAGTACATTTAGAAGAGATTAGATAAATGGCAGTAAAAACTTGATTCAAATTGTATCCTCAATTAAGAAAAATTAGAGAACAAATTTGAACTATTTTTATTCTTTCTGGGTTTTTTAATTATAAACTGGAAAAGAAACTTTGTACAGTTCAAAGATAGATCCATTTTCACATTTCAATATATTTATAAATTAATATACTTTTAATATATTTGTAAAGTTGATAGTATACTGTTTTAGGCTAGCTAATTATTTCTTGCCTTTGAATATTTGTGAAATGTTTTTTTGCTTAAGTAAATCTTTTGAGCAGATCAAAAGGCTTGTCTGGATTCAAACTCTGTCTCTCCATTTACCTATAATTGTTTCAAGAATTAATTGCATTAATATTTGCAAAGCACTTAGTACAGTGCTTAACACCTGCTAAATATATATATATACCATATATACAGGATAGATATAAAACTATTAAACAAATTTAAGAAGTTATATCATAAAAAATCAAATGACCTTCAAGTTCCTGTTTAGTATTTGAATAAAGTATGAGTTCAGTGTTTATGTTTGGATTTGTGATTGCTTTTAAGTATTATGTGCTTGGCAGATTTTAGATCAGTGGTAATGAAACTTTTAGAGCTTTCGATGATAACAGACAGCCCACTGTGGCATGTGTGGCATAGATTTGCCACCACTGTTTTAGATGAATAATGCTGAACATGAAAGTGCTCACAATTATTGCATTTGTTGTTATATTACTATTTTATGTAGCTTTTCCTCATTATTTTTAGATACATTTAAATATATTTGGTTTGTTTTCTGCTGCCTATAAAAGACCCCTTGAATCTAATCTCTCTGAAGATGTGACAGCTTGGCCATGTATCCATTAAGAACTGCTGAATTGGATTGCCTTTCGGAAGAACTATTTTAGATAGTATTGCTCTTGTTATCATAGTGCTAATGTAAAAGTGTTAACAATATACCAAAACTCCTTGGATAAAAGGCTTCTTTCTTACAAGATGAAACAAATAATTGAAAACTCTCATGATTAAGATTGCTTCTCTGTCTCTTCTTAACATTTGTGGATAAAATTAGAATTTCTTTAATGATTAGACGAAGTATAAAGAAAGCATTGCAAAGTATGAAATAGTCAGCAGTCATGTTAGTATATACTGATGTATTTTATAGATCTGGTTTTTACCCCCAAGAGTGGTTGTATTATACATAGATTATTTCCTTTAGCAGCAGGGAAATAGTTTCCTAGGGGAGTAAGTGACTAATGTATCAAATAGTATGTAGAATTTGGGGGATAGGTGAAGTTACATAGGTACTCCAGGTACCACTCAAACATTTTCTTACTAAGAGATGGAGAAAAAAAAGGTTATAATTTGGAATAACAGCTAACTCATGGTATAAAATACATTTAAAGTATGTAGATGAATATCAGTATCATTTCATTGTTTATTGTGGGCAATATGTCATACAAGTAAGTTACCTCCCTTACTTCAGTAGCAAATTCTGGGAGCTTGGGATTCAATAAAGAAGAAAGAGTAGCAAAATATTTTGCTTTTAAAGAATCATTATTAAGTAAAAAAGAAGACAAACCAGTGTAAAATATTTTCAAAATGAATCTGCCACACAGAATGAGTAGCCATAGAACTCTCAGGTATTGTTTAAATAGCTACTTGGAAAACAGTTTGGCAGGATCTATTTAAAAGTTGGACATATACATACTCTATGATCTTCTGCTAGGTGTATAGCCTGTACCAAAAGAATGCATTATATTTCTTAGGAATTGGAGACTTGTTGATGTCAAACTCCTTCTATTAAATCAGTAAGTACTGACCTCCTAATATTTATTTAAGTGTTTACTATCTATTGCTGGACAGTTTTGTACATTTTGCAATTTTTTTCCAAATAGATGTCTAAAATCATTGTACATCTGATTCTTCTATGTTCCATTATTCAGCACAAAGTATGATTTTTATTTAGAATAAAAAATAAATTTCAAAAAAAGAACGTTAACAGTATTCTTTTGTAATAGCTGAAAATTAGAACAACAAAAAAATGACCATCCACAGAACAGATGGAATAAATTATTGTATATTGCTACAGTGAAATGCTTTGTAGCAGGGAAAGTCAATGAGCTATACAGCAACAAAATGTTGTATTAAAGATATGAGTACTAATTAATATATAATTTTATTAATGTGAAGTTCAGGAACAGTAAGAACCACCCAATGTTGTTACAAGTTAAGGCAGAGTTTACCTTTGGAAACGAATAAGTAGGTGAGAGTGATTGGGAAAAGGCAAGATGAGGACTGGAAGTGTTCTGTTTCCTTTTTCTTTTTTAATTAGTGTATATTAATTGCACATGTTAGTGGGGTTCACTGTGGTATTTCCATACATGTTTATAGCATGCATTGAGCATATCCAACTGCCCTTCTCACACCCATTCCCCTTTTCCTGTACAGAACTAATAATTCTGTTCTGCATTCAAGTTGACTCTTTTTTGTTTCCACATATGAGAGGGAACATGTAATACTTGTCTTTCGGTGTCTGGCTTACTTCACTTAACTCAGTATCTTCCAGTTCCATCCATTTTGCTGCAAATGATAGGATTTAATTTTTTTAATGGCTGAATAATTTCTTGATTTAATATTGTTATCTAAGTATATTGATTATGCTGATACATTGGCCTATATGCTTATGATTTGTGTATTTTTCTGTATGTATGTTATATAGAGATAAAAAAGAGTTAAAAACTAATATACTTCAGGAATTTAGTTATTTCTTATATATCTGGAATATCTTTAATAGAGGAATGGTAGGATATAATTAAAAAGGTGTTTCAGTTCAGTATGAGCAATTGGACTTTTTCCCCTTCTCTCTGTTTTTTTTTTTTTGGTACCAGAAATCGAACTCAGAACTTTGCCCTTACCAGGCAGGCGCTGTGCCGCTGAGCTGCTAAGCTAAATCCACCCCACCTCTTTTCATAAGAACCTTGTTACCTGCTAATAATTTGTGAAGCAAATTATTTTCTCTCTTCAAATTTCAGGTACTCATCGGTAAATACAGAAAACAATATTTGTGATGATAACAGCACAGTCGGTTTTAAAGTATTAATTACATATGGTATAATTTCAGGTGTTCTTAAGTGAATCAAAGAAGTATCAGAGATCACCAGTCATTACATTCGTTGAGCTGAATATCTGTAGGTAAAAATAGATACTGTATTCAAACATGCAATTTTTTATGAAAAGCTGAACAGCAAACACTTGTTAAAGGGTATGCTGAAAGGCCTTTATCTATCTACTGGCTTCTTCCTCATGATGTGTAAGCATTTTTAACTGTCTCTGTCATGTAGAAAATAACAAATCCTTTCCTCAAATGAACATCCCCACTAGTTATTGCTTTGTAGGTAAGCTTTTTGAAATAGTCACTTTTTAAATTTCATTTTACTCATGTTCCTCCCTCAACTTTTCATCTGTGATTTACATTTATATAAGGAAAATGTACTCTAAAGTCAACAATCCCTGTTTAATTAACAAATCTAAGTTTCTCAGGCCCTTTATTACTTGAGCTCTCTGTAACATATGCTACTATTTTTCACTCTATCCTTGAATCACTTTTCCTTTGGCTTCTACAACATGTCTTTCCTGAGCATATAGTATGGCCATTGGGCAAGAAGCACTGGTTGGAAAATAGAATAAGTAGTTTTTCTTATAATTGTCCAGCTGTGTTTTTTCAGTCTTAATGACTTCTCTTTCTCTATCATGGTGTTACTCTCTACTGGGTCTGTATCCTCTTCTTGAATAATCCCATTAAATCTATAGTCTGCAGTGCTTGTCTCAGACTTCTCTTTTGGGCCTCAGACTCATTTTAGAATGTCTTTCATGTTTTTCAACTGATCCCTTTTCAAATATCATTTGTATTCTTTGATCTCATTTTATAATCTTGTATGGTTGTTTCTTTTTTGTTGTTTTTAGCTTTTTTATTAGTACATATTTGCAATACATAATATGTACATTCATTGTGGGTAGTTACTGTAGGTACATATTACATGTTAATCCTTTTTACTTCTCCACTCCTTGCCCTCTCCTTGCATCTCTAGATCCTCTTCCCATCCGAGAAAGGACTACCTCCTTCTTTCCTACTATCTTTTATTTTTTATTTTATTTTACATTTTTTTGGTTCGGGATTGAGCTCAGGACCTTGTGCTTGCCAGGCAGGTGTGGTGCCACTGAGCTACATCCCCAGCCCTCTACTATCTTTTATTTTGCTCTTTAAGTTATCTATACTTTGGGTATCTCATATAAGAGAAACCATACAATGTTTAACCTTTTGTGTCTGGTTTATTTCACTTAGAATTATGACAACAAAGTATATCTATTTTCCTACAAATGACTCAAATGTATCCTTTTTCTTTTTAGAATAATTAATTAAGTTTCTTGGTACAATTTAGATATACATAATGATCACATTCATCATGTGGAATTTGTAACTGTACATGATATGTCTTGATTCTTATTTTTTTCTCCATTCCCTTCCACTTCCTTCTGTCTCACTTCCCCTTTTTATTTACAAGAGCTTTGTTTCCATTTTATCTTTCTTTTCTCATTTTTTTCTTTTCCCTTCCTTCTTTGCCCCCTCCCCTCTCCCTTGGGCCCCTTCCCATTTGAACATTTTCTTCCGTATTTCACAATATCTATTACACATTTTGGTCCTTATTTATACTTTCAGTTTCTCATACCAGAGAAACAATGTGATATTTACATGTGTGTTCAATTTATTTCACTTAAGAGCATGGACTCTAGGGGCATCCATTTAGCTATAAATGTCTAAAGTTTATCCTTCTTTAAAGCTGAGTACTCCATTGTATGAAAAATATCTTCTTTACTCATTCATCGGTCGACAGGCATTTGGGTCATTTCCAAGATTTAGCTATTACAAAATATGCTTCTGTGAGCATGGGTGTGCATATATCACTGTGGTATGATGCTTTTAATTCGGGAAGATACCTAGAAGGGGGATAGCTGGTCAAATGGAACCTCTAGACCTAGTTTTTTGAGGAATCTCCACCCTGATTTCCACCATGGTTGCACCAGTCTGCACTCCTACAGGAGTGGAGAAGGGTTCACAGCCTTGCCAGAATTTGTTATTGGTTGATTTCTTGATATTAGCCATTTTTTCTGGAGTGAGATGGAATTTCAGCATTGTTTTAATTTGCATCTCTCGAATGACCAATGATGTTGAATTTTTTTCATATACAGTAGACCCTCAAGTTATGACTGGTCTCACATATAATGACTTGGATTATAACTGGAATTTTAGTTTTAACTTATGACCAAAGTCGTGAGTTATGACCTGAATGCTGGCCACTTATGAGGTTGTAAACAAAGACTCATAGTGCCAGAAAAACATATGTAAACATATGTAAGCATCACTATGAGCCCAGATGTGCATGTTTGTGGACATGATTTTGTTCAGTGCTTTATATAATCACTAGGATTACTGCTATCAAAATAGCCCCCCAAAAGCTAGAAAAGAAGCTAAGGAAGGAAGGGAAGGGAAAGAAAGCAATCACAATAGAAAAGAAGAAGGAAATTGTGGAGAAATATGAGAGTTGTGTCTGTGTAACTGATCCCACTATGTACGGGATTGTTGAAATCCACCGTCTCAACAATCTTAGAGAGAGAAGATTTGTATGAGGAAGCTAGTGGTGCTAAGAGTGTTACTCAAATTAGTAAGTCACAAGTGACAGAGTTAGACAAGGTAGAAGGGTATTATTAATGTAGATAAATAAAAGGCAGATGGCAGGTTATAGCCTGAGTCTATAATTTGTGAAAAATCTAGTGCTATAAATCCAGATATCATAAAGGATAATCCGTCAATGAATGATAATGATGAAACATTTTGTGCCAGTAAGGGGTGGTTTCACAATTTTAAAGTGAGAACTGGGGTTGATAGCTTAACTAGACGTGGTGAAGCACAGTGCTGATAAAAGGGCTGCTGAAAAAAAATTTTTTTTTTAAAGGAGGAAGGGTTTATTTTGGTTCAGGATTTTAGTCCATGGTAGCTGGCTCCAGGGAAGAAACAGAATGGCAGAGGGGCATGGCGGAGGAAAAGCCACTCAACCCATGGCAGCCACGAAGCATTGAGAGAAGGGAGGAACCAGGGACAAGAATGTACTTGTCCAGGTCACAACCCCAATGACCCACTTCCAATCAGGGCCCACCACCTAACACATTTAGCTACTGGACTCATTAGTGGGTGAATCTACTGAAGAGTACAGCAACCCCATGTTCCAATTACCTTTTAACCACAGGAGACTTTTGGAGCCATTTTAGATCCAAACCATACCATGGATGGAACTGTCTCTTCTATTCCCTTCATTCTTTGGGGCTGCTGAAAATTACATATGCCACTTTGAAATGATGACACAGAGAAATGGCTTTTGCTCTCATTGAGTTTTCAACTGTGATGAAACTGGCCTTTTCTGGAAGAAAATGCCCAGGAGAACATACGTTACCCAGGAAGAGAAGAAAATGCCAGACCACAAGCCTATAAAGGAGAGGCTAACCTTTTGGTATGTGCCAATGCGAGTGGTGACCTCAAGATAGCCTCTTTTGGTTTATCATTCTGAGATCCCTTGAGTGTTCAGAAAACATAAAGTCATGAAGAATAGGTGAGGGTTCATGTGGTGATTTAACACAAAACCTTGGGTGGTAACAAGAGTACTTTTTCTTGAGTGAATCAGGGAGGCTTTCTGTCCTACTGTTAAGAAATATCTAGAGGACAGAGGTTTACCACTCAAGGTTCCCCTCATCATGGACAATGCTCCTGCTCACCCATGAGATTTGGAAGAAGACTTGGCTGAAGAATTCCTATGGCTCTCAGTTGAGCTCCTCACACCTAATACAACTCTACTTCAGCTTATGGACCTGCAGGTTATAGCTAACTAAGAATCTAAACACCAAGGAACTGTTCCTGCAGTGCTTCCAGATGGTCTTAGACACAGATGTAACCCTTAAAGAGTTCTGGAAGAAGGATTACAGCATCCTTTCCTGTGTGGGGTTAATTGAGAAATCCTGGGCCAGTATCTCTCCAAGGTCACTGAGATCTGCCTAGAAGAAAGTGTGGCCTAAAATTATACAGGACAGAGACTTTGAAGGTTGTATAGAGGAGCCTGAGCCTTCAATTGACCCTGTGGTTGATGACATTGTCACTATAGCGGAGTCTATAGGCTTACAGGTAGACAGTGATGATGTTGAGGAACTGGTGGAGGAACACTTAGGGGAATTGTCTACAGAGAGACTTCAGCATCTTCTGCCTGAGCAACAGAATGGCAGCTGAGGAGCTTTGTGAAGAGCAGGGGAAGTATCAACAATCATTTCAGCAAAGTTCTTCTGAAATAAAGGAAATCCTGAAAAGATGGACAGAGCTACAAATATTTATAGCGAAGACCCACCCAGACAAAAAAGCCAGTTGTTGCATTCACTTGCTTAATGACAATGTCATGTCATACTACAGAACAGTGTTAAAGAAAAGACAGAAACAGACAACCTTAGACTAGTTTTTTAGTTCTGAAAAGGTTGAGATCTGGTATACCAGAAGTAGGTCCTAGTGAGCTGCAGACTCTCCTAAAGAGAGAAAGGACATCAGAGAGCCAGATTCCTAATGTTCTTACGGAAGGGGACTCTCCTTTCAAAAAACAACCACGTTCCATTTCATCCTCCCTTCCTGCAAGTCAAAAATACTAACTTGAATGGTGTGTGCAGTATGAAATTGTTGTTTCTGGTAAACTAGGAACATTAAATAACTTTTTGGAGAATATACTAGGAAAATTATTGATATTTCTGGTAAATTATGCACATTATACAACGTTTTTATTATGAAAAGGTTAGTTAAGGGGTGCTTTGGGAGGTTTGGATCATATTATGGGTATTTCTATTATTTCTTAGGAGAAAATAATTTTGACTTAAAACCAACTTGAGTTACAACCAGCCATTGTGAACAGATTGAGTTCATAAGTCAAGGGTCCATTTATTTATTTGCCATTTGTATTTTTTCATCTGAGAAGTCTGTATTCATCTCAAGATGCCCATTTTTGGATTGGGTCTTTAAATTTGGGGAGTTTGATTTTTTCAGTTCTTTTTGTGTTCTAGATATCAGTCTTTTGTCTGAGGAACAGCTGGCAAAAATTTTTTTCCACTCTGTTGTTTTTCTCCTCACTCTGTTGGTAGTTTCTTTTGACATGCAAAAGCTTTTTAATAAGATGAGATCCCAGTTGTTGATTCTTTGTAATGTTTACTGTGGAATAGGGTTTTGTTTGTGAACTCTTTGCCTATACTATGTCTTCAAGAGTTCTACCTATTCTATCTTCCAGCAGATTTAGTGTTTCTGTTGTAATATTTAGGTCTTTGATCTATTTCTATTTTAGTTTGGTTCACAGTGAAATACATGGATCTTGTGTTAGTCTTTGGTGTGTGGAAAGTTAGTTTTTCTAGTACTATTTATTAAAGAGGCTATCTTTCCTCCAGTGAAGGCATTTGACCCCTTTGTCAGAGATAAGGTGGCTGTGTATCTTTGGAGTTGTTTCTGTATCTTCTTATCTGTTCCATTGGTCTTTAGATCTGTTTTTTGCCAGTACCATGTTGCTTTTATCACAGTAGCTCCTAGTATAATTTCAAGTCAGGGATTGTGATGCCCCCTGCCTTGCCTTTGTTTCCCAGAATTGTTTTTGTTCTTCTAGGTCTCTTCTGGTTCCAAATTAATTTTAGGAATGTTTTCTCTAGTTCTGTGAGTATGCTGTTGGTATTTTGTTTGGGATTACATTATATCTGTGTAACAATTTTGGAAGTATGGCCATTTCTTACTATGTTGGTTCTTCCTACCCACAACCAAGGGATATCTTTTTGTTTTCTTATATCCTCTTTGATCTCCTTTTTCAGAGTACTGTAGTTTTCAGTATAAAGATCTTTTAAACTTCCTTTGTTAAATTGATTCCTAAGTATTTATTTTTTTTCATTGGTATTGTGAAAGGCATGGTTTTTCTAATTTTCTCTCTCAGTAACTTTGTTATTTGTGTACAGGAATGCTATTGATTTTGAATGTTGACTTTGTATCCAGCTACACCACTGAATTTGGTTATTAAATCTAAGAGTCTTTTGGTGGAGTTTTGGACATGATATGTACAGTATCATGTCCTCTGCAAATAATGATAGTTTAACTTCTTCCTTTCCTATCTTTATTATTCTTTTTATTTCTTTCTCTTGTCTAATTGCTCTGGTTAATATTTTCAGAACTGTATTGAATAGGAGTGGTGATAGCGAACATCCTTGTCTTGTTCTTGATTTTAGAGTGAAAGCTTTCAGCTTTTGAGTATTTAGTATGTTGTTAGCAATTGGTTTGCCATAGATGGCTTTTATCAGATTGAGATAAAGACCATCTATTCCAATTTTCTGTAGGGTTTTTTAAAAATCATGAATGGGTGTTGCGCTTTGTCAAATGCTTTTGCTGCATCTACTGAGGTGATCCTATGGTTTTTATCCTTGGCTCTGTTAATATAGTGTATTACATTGAATGATTTCAGTATGTTGAACCATTCCTGCATCCCTGGGATGAGTCCTACTTTGTTGTGGTATATAATCTTCTTGATGATTTGCTGCATTCTGTTTGCCGGTATCTTACTGAGGATTTTTGCATCTATGTTCATTAAGGATATTGGCCTGTAGTTTTCTTTTTTGGTTGGATCCTTCTCTAGTTTTGGTAACAGGGTAATACCAGCTTCTGGGAATGACTTTGGGAGTATTGCTTCCCTTTCAGTTTCATTAAAGAATTTGAGAAGTTAGATTTAATTTCTTGTATCATTCAGCAGTGAGTCCAACAGGATCTGGGCTTTTCTTTGTTGGTAGGTTTTTAATCACCTCTTCAATTTCATTGACTGTTATTGGGTTATTTAGGATTTTTGTATCTTCTTGATTCATCTTTGGTAATTCATATGTATCTGGGAATCTGTCCATTTCTTTTGTGTTTTCCATCTTATTAGAATAAAGGTCCTGGAAGAGGATTTCTGCAGGATCTGTTGAGATTTTATTGTATTCATTATTAACTGCATGGATTTGACTCTTTTCTCTCCTTTTTTTGATAAGTTTGGCTAAATTTATCAATTTCATTTAATCTGTCAAAGAACCAACTCCTCAATTAATTGATTCTTTGTATTATTTTCTTAGTCTCAGTTGCATTAATTTTTTCCTGTAATCTTTATAATTTCCTCCCATGTACAAGCTTTGGGCTTGACTTCTTCTAGAAATTTGAGGTACAACATTTGGTTGTTTATTTGAGCTCACTCTGTTTTCCTGATGTGAGTGTTCACTGCTAAAAATTTTCCTCATAGGACTGCTTTCATTGCATCCCATAAGTTCTGGTATGTTTTACTAGTATTATCATTTAATTGTAGAAACTATGTAATTCTTTAATTTCATCTGTGACTGTTTAGTTGTTCAGGAGGGTGCTATTTAATTTCCATGTGTTTATGAAGTTTTTGTGGTTTCTTTTGCCATTGATTTCCAATTTCATTGCACTATGGTCTGATAATATGCATGGGATACTTTCAATTCCTTTGTATTTACTTAAGCATGTTCTATGATTTATTATGCGGTCTATTTTGGAGAACATACCATGTACATCTGAGAAGAATGTGTATTTTGATGCTGTGGGATGGAACACTCTGTACACATCTACCAAGTCCATTTGTTCACAGGTTTGGTTCAGTTCTAATTTTTCTTTGTTAATTTTTTAAAATCTATTTGTACAGTGTATTGAGGTCCATTATGATTGTGTTAGTGCTTATTTGGTTTTTCATGTCCGTTAGTATTTGTTTAATAAAGTTGGGTGTGCTGGTATTTTGTGTATATATTTTTGATTGTTGTCTCTTCTTCTTGGAGTTTTCCCTTAACAAGTATGTAGTTACCTTCTTTGTCTCGTTTGCTCAGTCTTGCGTTGATGTTCACTTTGTCTTTAAGTAGAATAGCTTTTGTGGGGGGCTTCTGTCACATGAAGTATTGTTTTTGTCCTTTGACTTTCAGTTTATGAATTTCTTTTTGAGTTAATTGTTTCCTGTATAACAGATTCTTGGATCATGTTTCTTAATCCGTTCTGCCATTCTGTTTCTTTTGATTGGTGAATTTGGACCATTTACATTGATGGTTATTACTGATATGTATTGGCTTATCCTTGTCATATTATTTTCCTGTTGTCAATTCCCTGTCTTTACCCTCTCTTTAACTGCTTGGCTTACTTGGTGGTTTCTTTCTATTGGTGTTATTGGAATTGAGGTCTTCATTATCTCATTCTAAAATATCTTTCAGAAAATTTTGTAGAGCTGGTTTGGTGGTCATGAATTTATTCAGTTGTTTTTTCTCATGGAAATATCTTATTTTTCCACTGATTCTGAAAGATAGTTTTGCAGGGTACGTCAGTCTGGGTTGGACGTTGCTTTCTTTCAGTACTTGAAATACTTCAGGGTTTGTGTTGAGAAGTCTGCTGTGATTCTGATGGGCTTTCCTTTATAGGTGATTTGTTTCTTTTCTCTAAGGGCTTTTCATATTCTGTTCTTGTGCTGAATTTCTGGAATCTTGATTATTATATAACTTTATGTAAATTTATTTTGGTCATGGCTGATTTAAGTTCTGTATGCCTCATTTATCTGTATGTCCATCACATTGTTTTCCATGCTTGAGAAATTTTCTCCCATTGCTTCTGCGAACAGGTTTTCTATGTTGTTTGGGCTGACTACTGTTTTTTCATTGGCTGTGATCAATATGGATGCCTTCTTCGCATCGTCTTGCAGCTGTTGGATTGTTTTTTCACGGTCCCTTGCTATGTTTAATATTCTTTTTTTTTTTTTTTTGGTACCAGGGATCGAACTAGGGTCCTTGTGCTTGCGGGGCAGGCAGTGGAACCACTGAGCTAAATCCCTGGCCCTCCCTTGCTATTTTTAAGAGATCTTTCTTTTCATAATCCCTAACCTCAATCCTGTCTTTTAGGTCTGATATTTTGTCTTCTCTTTCATTCATTTGGCTTTACAAATTTTCAGTGGAATTTTTAATTTTCTGGATTTCTGAATCTGTTTTATGGATTCCATTTCTTTCCTATGTTGGGTATTCATGGTTTCCGTCATTTTTCTAAGCTCTTTTATTTTATTTTTTTATGTATGTATACTCTAGATTTGCTGAGCAAGTCCTGCATTATGATCATCATCTCTCTCTCTCTTTTTTTACCTGAGAGATTATTTCTTTTCTTATTTTCTCTATAGCCTCATTAATTTTTTTTCTTTTGCTGCTATCATTTCAGAAAATTCACATGGGTGGCCTCTGATTTCCTCTATCTTGTCCCTTGGATTTGTCCTGGGTGGGCTGGAAGTCAAGGGTTGCATTTTGCTTGTGTCTTGTCATTTTCTATTTTAATTTGTTTTCTGTGTTGATGCTTGTAAGTTTCTTGGGTAGCTTTGTCACTAGTATCAACGCTTCCCTAGGAAATGTCTGTTCCTCAGAGATGTCTTCTAGGTGTAGCTGACTCTTGGTCTTTGTGTCTGTCCCAAAATCCCACTTTCCCAATTTATTAGGGATGAGAAGTATATATGTTTGCAATTGTTATCTCTTCCCGTTGAGCTGTTCCCTTTAGAAATATTTAGTGAACTTTGCCTCTTCTGATCAGTTTTGGCTTAAAGTTTACTTTGAATATAAAATAGCTACCCCTGCTTGCTTTTAGGCTCCTGTTGCACAGAATATTGTTTTCCATCCTTTGATATTTAATATTTCAGCTTCTTTAAAGATTAAGTGTGTTGGGAGCACGGGCCCCACCCCCCGTGGGCGGTCACCTGGGGCTGGTGGTGCAGGTGCCTCGCGGTGACCTTGCGGCAGGACCTGGGGCGTGAGCTCCGGGCGGTGATTTCTGCTGGCGGACTCCAGAGGAAGGTGCGGTCCGGAGCCCCACGAGGAGCGCCAGCAACTCAGCTTCCAGAGATAACCCACACCAGCAAAGGATAGCTTACATAGCATTTTGGCATGGCAAAATGAAATGCAAGGAACCAACAGTGACGTAAGTGAAGGCAGCAAAATCAAAATAAAATAGGATCATTGTTTAGGAAGACTCTGGAGAGACTCATCTGGTCATTCCATCTAGGCATCCTCCAAGCAACACCACTTGGCAGTCGTTAGATTGGCAGCTATGCTTCTGTGTCTTTGTACCACAAACCTGTGATGGAACTTTTTCAGATAAGGTCAAGTTAAACTACGGTATGTGAATGGAGAATAAAGTGAAGCAGTGTTTTATCATGTATTTTTCAGCAGGTCTTCTTGAAATTTAAAAATGTGACATATTTTTCTTCAGACAGCTGCTCTTTTCAGAGCCAGTTACATCAAACAAATCAGCTTCTAGATGCTACTTTTCTGTTGTTCTCGATCATACTTGGGAAAATATTACTAAACATCCTACACTAGGAATGAGAAGAAAAAATAGCTATCAAAATTTTACAGAATATTTTTGTGTTTCATTAGCATTTGTTGATTTTTTATTTTTGGCAAACATTTCCATTATATCCTATTTTAGGTATTTTGTACTTTCAGGTATTAGGTTTACTAAATACCATTATCTGCCTGTTTGCTCAAATTATTTCCTTTACTGGCTTTTTGCATTATCCAGTCTTCTTAATATCTTGTATAGATTGTTGCCTGAATTTCTCTAAACTCACCAAGCTATCATCTAATTGTCAGAAGGCACTTTATTTCTTTGCAGTAATTTTGATTTGGATTTCAGTCCTTGCTTCTGTTTGGTATCTAGCAAAGCCTGAAGGCACAGAATATTTGTTACCAATGTCCTGTCTGTGTCAGCATTCAGAGTTACTGCCTGTCATTTTCCATGATGATAATTTTATTTATGGCTTTTATAACCTCTTGGTCAGAAGTTACTACCTTGATACAGGCTATTCGAATAACTTCCTATATGAATGAGCTTACCTTGTATTTTCCTTCTTCATCCCTCCCTAGTTACATTGTAAACTCTAAAGAATACTCTTGCCCAAGCTCATTGTCTGTTTTCTTGGTACCTGGTTACCATTTGTACTGCTTTAGGTATTCATTCTTTTACTTAAAGTACAGATTACTGCATATATTGAGTCAAACATTCCCTGGTTGTACTTTGTCAGTAGTTTTCTCATTGCCACCATTTGTTGGTGTAATTGTCACAAGCTTTATTTAAGAAATACCTCATTGCCCATAGATCCATTTGTCACCTGGAAATACTACTTCATTCCACTTATGATGCATAATTTTGGATAAATTGAAAAGCCTGTATCAATAATAATTTGTTAATATGTTACCATCTTAAAACTAAACCAATTATAATAAAAATCATAATCTTAGAAAAAAAGATTAAATGTGTTCTTGTTATGCAATATGCCATTGGGTTTTGTTTCTTTGTTCCAGTTTGCCATTCTGTGTCTCTTGACTGGGGAATTGAGAGTTATTACTGACAAGTATTAACTGATCACCGTCATTGTGTAGTTTTTCTGTTGTTGATTTATTTATTTTTCCCTTTGACTTAACTGGTCACCTTGCCTGATTCATTTATTCCATTATGCCCTTTGATATGTTTACTTCATTGTCTCTGTTTACGATATCCTTGAGTATTTTTTGTGTGCTGGTTTGGCAGTCATGAATTTATTAAAGTGTTCTTTGTTGTGGAAGGTCCTAATTTCTCCATTGACTTTGAAAGATAGTTTTGCTGGATATATTAATCTGGTTGAATTTTTGTTTTTTACTTTTTATTTTTTTAGAGCTGGAAGAACTTCCCTCTAAGCTCCTCTGGGACTAAGGTTTGTATTGAGAATTCTGCAGTAATTCTAATAGTTTAAACTTTATAAGTGATTTGTTGTTTTTCTCTAGTAGCTTTTAAATTCTATCCTTGTGTTGAAATTCTGGGACTTTAATTATGATGTGTCATGGAGAGGTTCTTTTCCAATCATGGTTATTTGGGGTTCTGTAGACCTCATTTACCTGTTTGTTAAATTCTTTTCCCGTACTTGGAAACTTTTCTGTTGTGATTTCCATAAATAGATTTTTTTTGTATCAATTGTACTATCTTCTAATTTTTCTCTAATTTGTTATTCTTAGGTGAGTCTTTTTTGAATCCTCTAGCAGTTGTTGGATTTAATTCTCATGATGATCTCTTTTAGTTTATTTTTGAGTATGTAGTCACCTGCATCAGCCCTATCTTCTGGGTCTGATATTCTCCTCACATTAGTGCCTTTTACTTCCCATACTTTCATAGATTTTGTTTTTATATGTCTTGGATTTCATTTGGTAACTTTTTATGAATTCGAATTCTTTGCTAAATTGATCATTCATATTTTGTATCATTTTGATTAGCTTAGCCAGCTTTTAATTTGTGTCTTCTTTTAGCTAACTGATCATCTCCTTAATTAAGCCCATTATCTATTTAGTTGCATCATCTTTGAGCTTGCCAAATACCTGATTTGTTTTTTCTCCTTCTTTGTCACTGTTCATTTCAGCCGCTTAGTTTTTTAAAAAATTTCTTCCCTATCAGTGTCAATTAGATCAGCTTTGAGAGAGGAATTTTTGGAGATGTTTTGTTGCCTTGCTTTCTCGTGTTTCCATCTTTTTTGGTGTGGTGGCGGTTGGGGATCAATTAAAGTGGAAAGACTGCTACTTGTATGGAGATCTCTCTAATTAGTTTTCTACTTCCCACTGATGGGATTTTGGGTTTGATTGCTTTTTGGCATTTATCTACTTCTTTAGCCTACTCAATTTAATAATATCAGACTCAGTTGCTGTATTGTAAGAAGAGAGTCCCTACTAGTTACATCAACATCAACAGATCTAATCATATATCACTCATGTTTATTAAAACTTGTTTTAACAATTTTACTGTTTCATCAGTGATCTATAAAAATTATAATATAGTACTACTGACAGACTTAGATGTGGTGGGTGGGTGAAGGAAAAAGGAAGGGACTGGGGTAGATCAGAAAGAAGAAGAGAAAAGGGCCGGGGATTTAGCTCAGTGGTTCTGCCGCCTGCCTTGCAAGTGCAAGGAACGAAGTTCGATCCCCGGTACCAACCAAAAGACACACACACACACACACACACACACACAAACAAAAAAAAAGAAGAAGAGAAAAGAAAAATAGTAATAATTGAAAGAGAGGAAATTGAATTGTTGATATTATTTTTATATCTTGAGTACAGGGCTGGTGGAGAGGAGGTTTGAGAAAACGTGGGAGTGGGAGAAGGGACAGAGGGAGGGAAGTATAATTGAAGATTGAGAGAAGCTGTGAGAAACTCAGAACCTGATAATATGCTGATAGTTAGCTAGGTTTGAATCCTTCGTACACAATTTTGTGGGGATTGCCTGACTTGCCCGTGAAGCTTACTGTTTAAATTAAAGCAATGAATAATTCTCCATTTGCACATATACAAAAACCTCCCATATAAACACTAGATGAAAGGGGGAAAGGAAAAGAGGGAAGGTAAAAGAATAAGAAAAATGAAGAAATACAGGAGAGGAAAGAAATAACCACACAACACACATGCACACACACACACACACACACACACACACACACACACCCCATGCAGTTGCAAAAAGACAAAATTAAAGTAACCTTACAGTCCTGTTTATATTGCAGTCAGAGAGTTCAACCAGTAAGCTGTTCCCTTCGTGTTCACAAATGGGGAAGCTTTGACCTGTAAGGGAGTAAGGGAGTCTGGGCGGATTTCTGGGTCTAGCTCTTTCCTGTCCCTTCAACTTCTTTGTAACATCAGTATGACCAAAATGTGCTTCTTCATCTCATCCTCAGGCTACATCCAACTCCTGCTGTGTCTGAACTGGTCCCTCTCTATGATCTGTTCAGTTGTGTACATAGAATATGAAGTATTAAGTATGGAAGCTTGACTATCAGAATGGACTACTGAGCTACCACCCTACTGCATGCTGTCCTCGGGGCATGACTAACTGGAGGCTTTGCTTTTTCCTAAGATCAAACCCCCTCATTGAAGTCACACAAGGGAGTGTGCAGTGTCATAGATTCAGCTGTCAGTTTTCTGCTGATTTCTGCATGGGTCCTCTCTATCCACTCTTCCATGCATACCAAAGCCTGTGGCTGCTTCTGTCTTTTCTTTACACAAGCCTTCAAACAAATGCACTGCCAGTTACCCTCTGGCTAAGATGCCACTCTCCAGCTCTCTGTCCATTCTGTTTCCTAACTTGCTTTCTGCAAAGTGCCAGTGTCCAGCCTTTGAACTTGGTACTGTCTCCGGGCTTGCTGTGTTTAGTAGCTCCCACGTGGGGCTTGTAGGGTGCTCATGGGGTTCCTGCTGGTGAGTGGTGGGTAGTGAGCAGCATATCCTGTTGTACAACTCCCCCAGTGTTTGGGGGATGAATGAGTGAGTGCCTAGTACTGGGCCAGTCTGTTTATCTTCTCAGGATCTTCACAGATACCTTCTGCTCGTGTTACCGTGGCACTGCAGCTTTCTTTAATTTGTGTCCCTAATCAGGTTTGTGCACTTCTTTTCAACTTTCCCATGGGTACACTGATGCTTTTTCAGACTCTTCTTGCCAGCTTTCTTTTTCTCTGGTGCCCTGGTCTGAAAATATCTCTTTTGCTGTGTTCCTTTTCCTGGTGGGGAGGGTAAGAAGGTTAGGAGGCTATTTCAAGGATTTGCCCTCTGCTGAAGTGCAGACTCCCTTCTTCAGGGTGTTAGATCCTGTCCCAAGATGACCAGACCTGTGGTTTCAGGGATGCCATAGTCCAAGTGCTGTTCGGTTTCCCTTTCTAAGCCCCCTTCATTCTGAGTTTGGATCTGGTAGGTTTCTCTTTTAGTTTTCTCTCCTGTATCTAGTTTTCTTTGCTGTTTTGTTTCCATTTATAGTTTTCCAGAAGGCATCTTTGGAGACCCTCCTGCAGTGCTGCCTCTAGTTGGCCATGATGAAAATATCTCCAATTCTTCTCCCAAATATTTCTGTTTCTTTTCCTCCCTTTGAGGTTCATTGTATCCGTATGATATATTTTGCCTCATGAAAAATAAGAGGATATGAATCACTTATGAGTAGAAGTATTTAATTCATTACTGTTGGTGAAACATATGTTGATATGGTCAGCATATGGAGGATGGTTGCCCTGTAAATTGCCCATCTGAACAAGAAATAAATTATTATTGTGCCAAAGTTTTTTGGAGTTATGCAGTATAACCTGGCAAATTATTAAAAATTCTAGAAAATACATTTCTAAACTTTTGCTAGGACGGAAGAAAAGCAGTTTTCCAATTTTGCAAAGTAATGGGATGATCTGAAGAGTCTAAATTCAGTGTCTCAACCAGTCCTGATGCTTTCAGCTCCACTTATACTTCCATTTTCAGTGGATTGCTGGGCTTCTACAGTGAGAATCAACCTGCTCCTGGGATTCCTCCTACACCACCATAGGTTTGAACTTTATTCTTCTTAGTTATCATTTGTCTGTTAGCTATCCAGCTTCCAAACTTTTGTTACTATCTTCTCCTTTCTCCTCTCGTTTTGTGTTTATGTGATTGTTATTCCTCTTAACTCTCCTTTTAATGAGATTTATAGAAGGGAACTCAGACAAATACCAGTTACTCAACAGACTGGTTTATCAATAGGACTTATTAATTTTAGTAACTTGACCAAGTTATTTAATATATATGGTCCTTAGTTTTCTTATCTGTGATTACTAAATTATATGGATGATCATTTGTGTGATTTTTACATTTTTAATTTATTCACCAGTGTTAGCTCGTTATGTGTGTTCTGTTATACTAAATAAATGCTTACTGTTTGACTTAAGAATTTTTTTCTTGGGAGAAAGGAACCCTTCTCCATTGCTGGTGTGAGTGTAGACTGGTGAAACCACTGTGAAAATCAATATGGAGATAACTCAAAGAACTAGGACTAGAGGTGCCATTTGACCCAGCTATTCCCCTGCTGGGTATCTTCCCAGAAGAATTAAAAGACTAATACCACAGTGATATATGTGCACCCATGTTCATAGCAGCACAGTTTGTAATAGCTGAAGCTTGGAAGCAGCCCAAGTGCCCATCAACTGGAAAATGGGTAAAGAAGATGTGGTTTTTTTATAAAATGGAGTACTACTCAGCCATAAGGAATGAAAAACTAGAGTCATTTATAGCTAAATGGATGCATATCAAGGCCATACTCTTAAGTGAAATAAATAGGACACACATGTGTAAATACCGAATAGTTTCTGTAGTGTGAGAAACTGATAATGTAAACAAGGGTTAAAATGATTAAAATGAATAATTGATAATCTGAGGTAGGAAAAAAGGTCCAAAGACGATGGGGTGAAGGGAGGGGAAGGGGAAAGGAAAAACTATGAGAAAAGAAAAAAAATGGAAATGATGTCTATGTAAATAGGGAAGGGTGGAGGAGGTAAAGGGTGCACAGGTAATGGGGAAAAAATAAGAACCAAGATATATCATGTACAGGTACAAACATCCAATGATAAATGTAAACGAATTGTATACCTAAAATGTGCCAATAAAAGAACTTAAAAAAAAAAGTTTTTTTCTCCAGTCTTTATCATTTATGTATGGCTTTCAAGTTTCAGTAGATTATGGCATTGAAGTCTTGACATTAACACTTCTTAGTATTTATTTTCAATGAGATTTATATTCATAGGTCTTTTAAAATAATTTTTGAAAGTCACAATATTCATTCAGAATTTAGATATGTACTTACATATAAATGTAAAAGCACTGTCAGGAAGTCTTTAATTACAGAAACATTCAAACTGAGGCTCATTTGCTTTAGAATAACTTTATGAGTCAAGGACTGGGAGATAATAATGAAGTATGTACTGCAAGATCAGGTATACATAATTGGTCTGTGGTTGTACCTCAATATTTTAGAATCTTTTCCTTATAAATTGATATAAATCTGAAAAAATTGAAATGTTCAACAAGATATTCAAAGATTGATTAATCTAAATTTTATTTTACTAAGTTATATGTAGCATTGAGAGACAAATTAGTTTTGAACACACCCATATATCCTATTTTTAGAGACTTTTCTAAAAAGTTATCATATCAATAAATATCTAAAATTGAAAACAGTATGTTGGCTGCAGTAGTGGTGTCTAGACCCTAGAAACCTCAAATCCATTGAGTTTCATGTTTGAAATGCAATTGACCAAATAATTTCAAATTATAAAGGGAGAAATTTAAGGAAGAAGAAAATCCTCTTGGAAAGATTATGAAATAGATGAAAGCCAAATAAATCCATTTCCTGGATTTATTTATAATTATGGCATTAGATTGTTCCTGATTAGGAAAGTGGTATAGAGCCTTACTTAATTATAATTGCATGCACTTACTATCGGTCTGGCACAACTCTAAAAAGTAAACATTTTTATATTATTTTCATGAGAAAACTGAAGTATAAAGATATTAACTACATTACTGTTTAACAAGTCATTGGTGGATCTGTGATTTGATCCCAGTCAGTCTAGCAGTCTGGGTCCATTGATTACAAAATTATATGTATATATGTATGCATAACCTATATGAATACAGTATTAACGATTTAGAAATTATTAAAATATAAAAATGGAAATGAGTAACATTTTTCTTATCTGAGCAATTTGAATTGACAGTTGCTTAGTTAATTGGAAAAGTCATGTAAAAGTGAATCAGTAGTGGTACATACACACGTCAGTGCATATAAATATATATTTCTCTAATCTTTGTATACAGGGCTAAGGCTTTCTTTTCAGTATTGTTTTGATGATAGGAATTCCATGTTGTCTTTTTTGCATAAATGGTAACCATAAGACATTGTCTACATTTTCCTTTTTTTCTCTAAAAAGTTGGGCAGAGTTTAAAAATTTTTAATTTAATGTTTATTTTTAAATTGAAAGTTAAATATTCTTGTTAAGCAAACTATCTACAGAATCCTTCCAAATCATTATAATTTTAAAGTATTTTACAGTTTTCTGTTGTGTACTCAATCCAACTTATAGATACTTGCTTTACTACATTAAAATTTCAATAAGCATCCAACTTTGCTTCTTCATAAATGGCCCCCTTTCACACCTGTAATTCAAATGTGGATTCCATTTTCAGAGATCTTTTCAATTTATGTAACATTTAAGTAAAGTTATCACAGTGACAAGTGCAGCTGCCATAGATCAGCTATCAGATAAAACAGAATAGTTAGAAAACCATAGAACTTGACTAGTAGTGGCAGAGCTGCAGGATATACTTGAGAAGAGTCTCTTAGTTTTGAGCAGTTAATATACTGTGTGCTTTTCCAGTGTGTTTTACAGAGGATAGAGAATAGCACTTTATCTTATAGTTTAGTTAAAAGACGAATGGAATGGTTTTAAGTGCTACTTTTATTTATATATCTGAAAGACTTGAAAGTAGGACCTTGATGAGATATTTGTTTGCCTATGTTCATAGTAGGATTATTTACAATACCCAAGAGGTAGAAACAATCCAACTGACCATTGGTAGATGAATGGATAAACAAAATGTGGTAAAAACATACAATGGAATTTTATTCAGTGTTAAAAAGGAAGGAAATCTTATCATACGCTACAACATAGGTGAACCTTGAAGACATTATGCTAAGTGAAATAAGCTAGTCACAAAAAGAAGATACTGTTATGATTCCATTTTTATGAAATATCTAAAGCTGTCAAATTCATAATGAAAGTAAAATGTTGATTACTAGGGATGAGGAAGGCAGGAAATGGGGAGTTGTTCTAAGTATAGAGTTTTAGCATTGAAAAGTTAATTTCAGTTTTGTAAATTGAAAGTTTTGGAGATCTGTTACACAGAAATCAAAATATACTTAACACTTCTGAAGTATATATATATCCACTTAAAAACAGTTAAGATGGTAAATTTTATAGTTTTTTAATGCCAAAATAACCAAAAATGACATATATTGTGTTAATTTTTCTTTTTACTGACTCATATTTCGTTAGAATTTGGTTAATATAGAAAATATGAATAAAGGTAAATTACCCATAAATACATTTTCTCTAGTATAATTTCTGTTGATATTTTGGTATGTATCTTTCTATTACTTTATGTATTTATATGAGTGTGTGCTTGTGTATATGTGGGTATATGCCATATATATATATATATATATATATATATATATACATTTATATTTTAACTAAAATGAGATGTGGACTCTTTTATCATCACTTTTTGGGAAACAATGAGATATTTTTTGAGAATTTCTTTCCATACTTACATTGTCCTCATGACAGAATGTTCTCCACAGTTGGGATGTAGTATACGTAAATAACTTACTTATATTTTCTCTAATGATGGGCATCTAGCCTTTCCCAGTTTTACCTATTATAAAAAAACCTGAAATTAAATTCTTTTTATATGTATCTTTGGCCAGAAAACAGTGGAATAATACTTTAAAAATTTCAAAAGAAATTATTTCCAACCTGGAATTTTAAGTACAGCCTAAATTTCACTCAACTGTGAGGACAGATTAAAGTCATTTTCAGACATATAGGAAATCAGAATGTGTATCTCTGAGGCTTCCTATCTTAAGAAGTTGCATAGGAACATTACCCAGCAAAATTAATGTAAATGTGAAGAAAGAGAGATTTAATATTAGATGATATTAAAGAAAAATCAGAAGATGACAGCTACACAACAGGTAATCAGTTTGGATTAGAGCAGGAAGATAGGAAGGTTTTTGCAAGAATTCCTGTGGTGAAAAGGAATACCTTCTATATGCAGTGAATGGTTAGGTTGAAGGAATACTGTTTGTCAGTAAGAAAAAAAAGCCAATTAAAATAATAGGAAAAAGTGAAACAGAGCATAAATTACTTAAGATGTGGTACAATTTAAAGCAACTGATGAAGGGTGAGAAAAGATAGCACATGATGCAAAGCACCATGATGCAAAGAATATTCTTCAGATGGTCTATGGGTTGTGGCATTGAACCCATGAAAAAGGAAATGCTATTTTAGGACCATCTGGTCGTGTAGTGAACTGCTTTTCTGTTTTAAGTGGTATTTATTTGTAATCAACTTTTAGAATATGTAGTTACAGTTACATCTACAGAAAATAATATAAAAGTAAACTAATGTAAAATGTGATTTGAAAGTAAAGATACAGCTCATGGAAGATGGAAGGTGAAATAGATGGATGAGTAGTGACAATAATATCTTCATCTGACAATGAAGAGAGTTGAAAAAGCAACTAGTAGTAAGAAAATAAGGAATAGAAACATGAGTTATGAAGATTTATAAAGGTAACCTATACATTATAAAAAGTACTGGGAGAGGGAGGTATGTGCATATTAAGTGGGCTAAGTCTTAGTATTTTACACGATATCATAGTGTATCTTCTAAATCAGTAAGTACTTGTGAGGCAGGTGGCGGCACCACTGAGCTAGATCCCTGGCCCTACATCTCAATATTTTAAAAACTACGTATGTCTATTTTGTTGGTTAAACTTAAAAAGTAGTATAGGAATTATATATTCTTTTTAAAATTTAAAAAATTTTATTAGTACATGTTTGCAGTTCTTGTAGTTTACAATCATCTTGGGGAGTGGTTACATGTACATACCATAGCTTGTTTCTTTTTTAATCCCCTTACCCTTCCCTCACTCTCCTTTCCTCTTCCTTCAATTCCTCTTTTCAGTTTTTCATTCTTGTTGATATTATTAATCTTAGCTCATGTTATGGCATATAATGTTTACATTAATTGAGGTTATTAGGTTCCTGTACATGACATATCTTTATTCTACTTATTTCCCCTTCCCCTCTTCCTTATCCCTCATGGTTTTTCCCTAGGGCTATTTCCCTATTGGAAGAGATCCATCTCCTTGTCCCCTTCTATCCATCCTTATTATTCTCTTTGTTTGTACTTTGCCTCATTCAAATGAGAGATACCATGCAGTAATTAAGCTTGTGTATCTGATTTATTTGACTCAACATTATATTTTCCAGGTACATCCATTTTCCTACAAATTTCTCAAAACTGTCACTCTTTATAGCAGAGTAATATTCCATTATATACAGATACCATATTTTCTTTATCCATTCAAATGTTGATCGATATACAGGCTGTTTCCAGGATTTAGCTACTATGAGTTTTACTGCTATAAACATTGATTTGCCTGTATTGCTGTAGTATGATGTCCTTGTGGAAGTTAGATTCTAGTAGAGGAAGTAGACTATAAGCATGTGCTATTGTTTGAATATGTTCTGATGAAAGGAACTACTGGAGACTTAATTTCTAGTACTATGTTGTTGAGAGGTGGGTCCCAGTGAGGGATGCTTAAGGCAAGTGTTTTACTCTCATGAATGGATTAATGTACATTGTGTAAGGCTAGAGGCTATTTTATTACTCTCCTGAACATGCTTTTGCCTTTCTGCTTTCCACTATGGGGTGATACAGCAAGGCTCTTTCCAGATGCTTCATCATGGACAGTCCAGCCAATCGTGAGAAGTAACTTTCTTTTCTTTATAAATTACCCAGTTTGAGATATTCAATTATAGCAACACAAAATAGGCTAAGCCAGCAGGTAAAAAAATGTTATAAATGGATATTAGTTAACTATTACTGCTGAACAACCACTCCAAAACTTAGTGGCTTAAACAACAACCATTAATTTTTTTTTATAATGAGTCTATAGATTGGCTAGGTGATAATGTTTATCTGGGCTGTTCTTGACCGGTGGTGCCTGGACCCATTTATGTGTCTGAGATAACTTGTTTGTGATCCATAGTTTCTTGTTTTCCAGCATCTATGTGGGACTTGTTCTCATGATAAAGGCAAAGGAAGAACACAGGAAGCAGAAACGTGGAGTGCTTTGTTAAGCCTCAGGCTACATCAAGTCCCATGGCTAAAGCAAGTCAAATGGCTCAGTACCTGAGTACATATCAAAGGCATGAACACAGGGAGGGCATGCAGGGATTAATAATGCAGTCTATCAACTATAGAAATATAAAGAGAAAAGTGTTATGCATATATTTCAGTATAGAAAGGTTGGTCAGGAAAGGCTTTTCTGAGTAATGAAAGAGCAGCAACAAGAATTCTACCGTTCAGATTAAAAATATAAGTAAGTAATGAACAATTCCAGTAGTTAGCCAGCTTTATTTTTGGACACTTCCAAAATGAGGCCTATGATGAGAGGAGGAGAGGAGGAGAGGAGGAGGGACAGAAACGGAGTCAGACAGGGGGAGCAAGTAAGATAAGCAAAGGACTCAGTCATTTTAAAAAGGTCAGATTCCATCCAATTTGATTAAACAGGCATACCTGGAACCCCTTGCCCTGCTTTTCAGTGAACGTATCAAGAAGATTGTACAGACATCCTAAAAAAGAAGCAAAAGCCAAAAATAATGCTATTATGATTTTGGTTTTTGTTATTGCACTTGTGGCAGTAGTAGTAATAATAGTAATAGAGGTATCATAATTTAATAGAAACTGTGAGGAAATAAGCACCAAATATTTGTGGAAACCACATCTAGGTCTATACACAAAATATTGTTAATACTTGCATTGATTCTGTAAGGCAGCTATTATCTTTTTTTTTTTTTTTACAAATGTAGAGAGGTTAAGTATATTGCTTAAACTATCATAGGTAGTGAATGTGAAAGCTACGATTTGAAACTTGGTCTGTTTTATTCCAAAGTATGTGATATTTTTCAGTATGTCAGGAAAATAAGACAGGAGTCTTATTTTCAGTAAGACAGGAATGTGTAACCCTCAGAAGTCTGGCTGTGTAACTCTCAGAAGTGCAGGCTGGGAGAAAGCATTATAATTTTAGGTAGGTGAAAACTTTTTTGACCATTATGTGTGATCATGTGCTGTGAATTTTATGGGTTGCTTTATGGCCATTTTTTGAATATTGACATAGACAAGCCTTTGAGAATCTTTTTTACTTGCTCTAGATTTATACCATTTATGCAAAATGATAAATTTGCAGGAATGTTTTCAATGCATGCAAATTAATGCTTTTCCATGTAGCAGTAGAATGGTGCAGTTTGTATAAATTTTTATTGTATCTTAGAATTTTATTATACCTAACACTGTTGTCTTTAAGGGCAGAGTGCAATTAAGTTTGTAACTGCCACTAGTTTTGCACATGTAAAAGGTATTCTCAATATTTTATCATATTTCTGTAACCATTATAAGATCAAATATGTAAATATGCTGTAGAATAGTAATTACATTTTAAATTTGAATTTGTCTTATGCAGTTATTTCATCTGAGTTTCATTAAAGAGAATAGTTTCTATAGCAACTACAATATCATTAAATATCTTTGAAGTCTCTGAGATATGGGATTTCTTTATTAAAAAAGTACACGATATAGCATGTAGATTTATATACAGCTTTAAATGTTTCCAAAATATTTCTTGTGTATCTCTTTTTCCAGTTTTTATGAATTTTACTCTTTTTCTATTCTGGTATTTTTTTCTTTAAAATTTTAAACCATATGTATTTAAAAATAAAATGTCAAAAGAATTCAACGAGGAGGTGGATATTGGAGAGGATAGTAGGAGTGAGTGTGAACTTCTTTCTGAATGAACTCCGTCAGCACACATGTTACTTCCTTCTAGGAGGAAATTTGTTCGTTTGTCTCTGGAGATATCCTAATAGGGTCATGAAAATCATGCAGAAAAATATGATGATATATCATAGAATCATGAGAGCCAAGGTTAAACGAAAATAGAATGCTGGATCAATATCAGATTCCTATTCCAAGGGTTTATTAATATTTTGATTTTAAAAAATGCACTGCTAAATAATATACAATGCTCTGTCTACTTCCAGCCAAAGAAAGACTATTTCCACAATTGAAAATAAATACTGCTTTTTGAAATCTATTCCTTGAGGTTCTCTTAAATTTAGCCTCCATTATGTCATTAAAGTTGTCTAAGTCCTCATCACATTGCTAAAAATTTCCTTAAAGTTTGTATCCTTCATTTTTTTGCATTATTAAGACCTTTTACAAATGGTCTAGCTTCACTATACATTTTTATATATTAATGTTTTCTCATAAATCACTGTCTTTTTTCCCTTACAAGGAATTGTTCTCAGTGAGCTTCCTTTAACTTGTCTGTATGTTTCTGTTATTATGACACTAAATTGAAAGCAGTGAAATTTTTATATTCCATAATTCTAATATTTTTTTTCAGAGACCAATAATACATCAAAAACATTTTAAAGAGTCCACTTGAGATGCCTTTGTGAGATACTTCTTACAAATAATACAAAGAAGTTTAAAAGTTTTGCTGTCATTAACAGTGATTATAAGGAAGTTGTCTTTTTTCTTCCATGAATAGTTTTATTCGGTTCACTTATTTTTTCCTATGTTCCTACAAATTAATGATTACCTCTTCACTTTTTTTTTTTTTTTTTTTGGTACCAGGGATCGAACTCGGGTCCTTGCACTTGCACAGCAGGTGGTGAAACCACTGAGCTAAATCCCCGGCCCCACAAGTTCAACTTTTTTTGTATCTTGTCCTCCCCCAGTCCATTCCAAATGCAGTACGCTGAAAATTCAATAAAATCACGTTAAAGTATTAAAACACATACACACACCCACACCCACATCCTCTTTATGTAATGGCCTTAGAAACGCAGGATGTAAATGTGGATGATTGAGATAGTCTTTTTATATGGTACTAGAATGTTTTAATCTTTGTTTTACATAGTATTAGAATCTTTTAAAATATAAGGTCTTATTTTACATATTATTCTAACATTACTTGTATACTCTAGATCCTTGCTGTTCAAAGAACTTTTCTGTAATGATGGAAATGTTTTACTCTCTCTGCACTGTCCAACATGGTAGCTGTTAGCCATGTGTAGCCATTGAGCACTTGAACGGTGGCTAGCGTGACTGAGGAATTGAATTTTAAATTTAAATAGTCACAGGTAGTGACTACCACCTCAGGCAGCACAGCTCTAAATAACTGGATGAACATTGAGTTTATTTACTGGCCTGTTATACCAGGGCTGATTTTTATAGTTGTGCAGGAGGGTCACTTTATGAGGGGGTTGCAGATAAGGGGTAAATAGATGCTAAAAGCTAGCCTGTGTTTAGCTTGCCATGCTGTGCACCTTGGCAGAGTGCCATGTATCTACCCACGGGGACAACTTTCTCCGATTCATATGATGGTATCTTGTGAACTAGTGGCAGCTTTGAGCATCATCATATCGTGGTTTTCACCAAACGGTTTTTATTGCAGATCTTGGTTTTGCCACTTACTGAACATGTGATCTTAGGATAGTTTATAACTTCTCTGGGCCTTGGTTTCCTCCTGTATAAAATGGAGATGCTGTTACTTTATAGAGTTGTTACTAAATTTAAATAATGTGCTACATGTGTTTAGAACATATGTAAAGTGCTCAAAGAAGTTATCAATTATAACTAAATAATGAAGTACTTTAGTAACTTTCTGAGGCCTCTTCATACTTATTCAACTCTACCTTTTTCATATGAAAGGCAAATAACACCCAGACCTTGCCTTAAAAGATCTTCATTTAGTTAGAGATGAATAGTTTCTTGAAGTTATGTAGTTTAAAAAATTAGCTTACTATCACATTATAGCTTAGGAACTGGCTGAGAGAATGTAGTTCAGCCAGTGATTATCACAGCTCTTAATTACATCTTTCACTTTATCTGACTCTAAACCCTTCAAAAATTATGTGATCTATGGCTATAGAGAGATCATGTTGTCTCACATTTGCATAACTTTTTAGAGGAAATATTTTTCTCTAGGTATTTATTAATGGTACCATATATATTTTCAAAAATGTACATCATAATTAACAACCTTTTAAGGTAGTTATTATCACCCCTGATTTACAGATGGAGAAACCAAGACTCAGAACTGAAATAACTCACACTTGGTTACTCAGTTAACTTTAAAACCTGTGTTTCCTACTGCATTATTTTGCCTTTAAGTATTTTTTTTTTTAGCTGTAGTATACGTCAAGGGAAATAAATAGAAATTCTTAAAGTGAAACAGTGTAACAGTTCCTTGTGGTCACATTTAGTTTTTGTTTTTAATTTTTAGTTGAGAGAAGGTCTTACTCTGTCATTCAGGTTGGCCTTGAACTCATAATCCTCTTGTCTCAGTCCCCTGAGTGCTGGGATTACAGGTATCTGCCACCATGCCCAGATTCTGTTTTTGTTTTAAGAAGTGTAGAACTATTGATATGTTGTAGGGGTAACGTTTTCAGTTAATGTTCCTTCCTGTGCTATTTTCTTGTTACTTTTATCCCATCTTATGCAAATTTGGACAAAAGTGAAATGTAAATAGTCTAGCCTTTTGTACCTACCAACAAGATACCAACTAATTCAAATGGAGATTCCTTAGGCTATTATTCAAAACATAATCAGGTCTTCCTCAGTGATCTCATCTATTTTTGAGATTTTTGTTATTTTTCATTTATTTACTTTAATTTAATTTAATTTTTTTTGTACCGGGGATCGAACTCGGGACCTTGCACTTGCGAGGCAGGCGCTGGAACCACTGAGCTAAATTCCCAGCCCTATTTTTGTGATTTTTATTAACATCTGTGTATCTCCTTGACTCAAATATCTGTCTCTAGCCTCAACTTCTCTCCTGAGTACTAGGTATACATTTTTAACCCCTTAAAAGATGCTTAGATGTTCTTAGATAAGTCAAGCTTGACATGGTCAAAGTTGGAGTCATAATTTTGTTTCCATGCACCTCTTCTCCTTTTATATTTTCTTTGGAAATTATACTCAGTCACCCAGATTAGAAACTTGGAAACCACCTTAGTCATCTTCATATCCCTTGCCTATTTCAAAAGATCGTATTTCACATTTTACTGTGTCCAATTTCTAAATATACTTTTAAAATCATTGGCTTTTATTGTATATATATATATTCATTTATTTTATAAATATTTGCTGAGTGCCAACTTTATAAGAGTCTAAATACCTTTTGAGCCTAATTTCTTTTCTGTTTTGCTGCAGCTGCTGAGTCACTTTAGGCCATCATCATTTTTCTCCTGGATAATGACTCAGATCATTGTATATTCAATATGTCCTCCATACTGAAGTTGGAGTGATTTTTCTAAAAGACAGATTCATTTGGCAATTATCTGCTTAATACTTTTCAGTGACTTCTTGTGGTTTTCAGGTTAAACATGCTAGCATGTCATAGAAAGCCATTTCCAGGGTGTGTGTCTTTTTGCTTACCACTCAAGAGCAATCCTCTGTCACAAGACATACAGCCTGTACACTGGACTCTCTAATTACACTCAATTACACTGGACTCACTTACCATATAATATTACAATTTCTACCTTCCACTCGGATGCGTACTTCACTTTTTCTTAAGAATTCACCCTGGTAGATACCTTCTTGTAGAATTTTCCCTGCATTCTTGATATCCTTTCTTTCAGGTGCATGTAGGACACCATATTTAGCTCTGTGATAGCACTTATCCATTTATCCCTATTTCTTTCATTAGGTTGAGATATTCCTATTGAAAACAGTCTTTGAACTACTTGTTTTCCTAATGTTTAATGTAGTGTTGGAACATAGTAGTGTTCAATAAATACTGGATTTGTAAATTAGTAGATAAATATACATCATTCATTTTAAGGTATAGCACAAAATGTAATTCTAAAGCTTCTAATTATTATACTTTTAAAATATACTAAAAAGTATGAGTAATGATTCATCAGAAACCCATATTCTTGGTATCAGTATTTAACATGTAATTTTACTTAATTTAACATGTAATTTGCTTAGCACAACATTTATCTTTTTTACAGAAAGCTTCTCCTGACGGGACCTTACTTTAGTTTTCTGTTCTATATTTATACATCACTAGAAGAATTACTTTTCAATGGAACTTTTCACATATTAAGTGTTCACCAAGTGTTCAATAAATACTGTATTTTGAGTAAATGACCAAGACTTATCTGTAATTTTTAATCTATTTAGTCTTGTTTCTCCCATCTTCATGTACCCTTCACCCAGAACTCAGCACATACTTCTAAAATTTAATTCCCAATCACAGCTCCTGGCACACAGAGAACTTAAAATTATTGATAAATAAAACAAGAGATGCCTTGTCTTGTGTTATTGTCTTTCTTATTAATGAAAGTACATTTTAAAAATAATGTTGAATATATACCCCAAAAAGGCAATGCTAAGTCATATGGGAATTATATTTTAAATTTTCTAATGAAATTAACTTCGCTTTCCATAGTGACTGTACCAATTTATATTTCTACCAATAATGTAGGAAGTTTTCTCTACATCATTGCTAACGTTTACTTTTGGTCTTTTTTTTTTTTAAATAAAAAAGCCATTTTAACAGGTGTGAGGAGGTATCTTATTGTGGTTTTGACTTGCATTTCCAGTATGTTAGTGATGTTGGGTACCTTTTCATATACCTTTTGTACATTTGCAAATCTTCTTTTGAGAAATATCTATTCAGTTACTTTGCTCATTTAAAAATGTTACGATTTTTCTTTTTTTACAAAGTGGTAGCAGTTACTTATATATTTTGGTATTAATCCTTTGCATATACTTGATTTGCTCATATTGTCTACCATTCCATAGGTTGCCTTTTCATTCTGTTGATTATTTCCTTTGTTGTACAGAGCTTTTTTAGTTTGTTGTCATTCTGCTTGTCTGTTTTTGCTTTTATTGCCTATGTTTTTGGTGTTGTGTCATAGCCAAGAATCCATTGGCCAGACCAGTTTTGAGAAGCTTATCCTGTATGTTTTCTTCTGGGAATTTTATGGTTTCTGATCTTACATTTAAGTCTTTATTGATTTTGGATAAATTTTTATGCATGATATGTGTCCAATTTCATTCTTTCAGATGTGGCTACCCAAATAATATACTCATATAAAAATGTATATATATTTTTTTCTCTGGGGTCTCTAGTCTGTTCCTTTGGTCTTTGTGTCGGTGTTTTTATGCCAGTATCATAGTTAATTTTTAAAAGTTTATTTTTATTAGTACATATTTGCCATACATAATGATCATACACATTGTAGGGAGTTTGTACCTGTGCATAATATGTCTTAATGCTTCTTTTCATCCAATACCCTTCCCTCCTTTCAACCCTTCTTCCTCTCTCCATTTACAAAAGCTTTGTTTCCATTTTTTCCATTCCATTCTCTTTTTTTAGAATCCTTTTCCTTTCCTTCCTTTCCCCCTATCTTGTTACCTTTCCCATTCGAACATATTCTTCCTACTTCCCAATATCTGCCCTCTGTTTCGCTCCTTATTTTCTCTTTGGGTTTCTCATACAAGAGAAACAATGCAATATTTAAACTTGTGTCTCTGATTTATTTCACTTAACATTTTGGTGTCAAGGTGCATCCATTTACCTAAAAGTGACTCAAGTTTATCCTTCTTTATGGAAGACTTCATTGCATATAAATATCACATTTTCTTTATCCATTCATCTGTTGTTGGACATCTGAGCTGTTTCCAAGATTTAGCTATTATAAATTGTGCTGCTATAAACATGGGTATGGATATGTCATTGTGGTATAATGCTTTTAACTCTTTTGGGAAGATACCTAGGAAGGGCACACCTGGGTCAAATGGAACCTCTAGTGTTCATTTTTTGAGGAATCTCTGTACTGGTTTCCATAGTGATTGTACAGTTAACACTCACATTGACTGTGAAGAAGGGTACTTTTTTCCTCACAGCCTTTTCAGCATTTTTTATTGGTTGATTTCTTAATGATGGCCATTCTTTTTGGAATGAGATGGACTCTCAGTGTTGTTTTAAT
This sequence comes from Heterocephalus glaber, assembly GCF_053883595.1. Lineage (NCBI taxonomy): Eukaryota > Metazoa > Chordata > Mammalia > Rodentia > Bathyergidae > Heterocephalus > Heterocephalus glaber. The sequence continues at coordinate 3,073,521 of NW_028258301.1, forward strand.
TTGCATTTCTCGAATGACCAGTGATGTGAACATTTTTTCATATATTTATTATCTCTTTATACTTCTGCATCTGAAAAATGTCTCTTCATTTCAGATGCTGATTTTTGTATTGGATCTTTAAATTTGGGAGGGTCTAATTGTTTAAAGTTCTTTATATATTCTAGATGTTTAGTCTTTTGTGTGAGGGATAGCTGGTAAAATTTTTTCCTATACTGTGGGTTGTCTCTTCACTTTGTTGGTGTTTTCTTTCACTGAGCAAAAGTTTTTTAATTTGATGTAATCCCAGTTGTTGATTCTTTGTAGTATTTTCTGTGTGACCAGGGTTTTGTTCATAACATCTTCCTGAAGATTAAATGTTTCCATTTTTATATTTAGATCTTTGATCCATTTTGATTTTAATTTAGTGCATGGTGAGATATATGGGTCTAGGTTCAGTCTTTGGCATATGAAAATCCAGTCTTTCCAGCACCATTTATTAAAGAGGCTTTCTTCCAGTGGAAGTGTTTGGCCCCTTTGTCAAAGATAGGGTAGATGAGTGTCTTTGGAGTTTCTGCATCTTCTAGTCTGTTCCATTGATCCCTGGATCTGTTTTGTTTTGTTTTGTTTTTTTTTGCCAGTACCATGCAGTCCATGCTGTCACAGTAGTTCTGTCATATAATTTCAAGTCAGGGATTGTGATTCCCCCTGCCTTGCCTTTGTTTCCCAGAATGGTCTCTTCTAGGTGTCTTCTGGTTCCAAATGCATTTTGGGATTGTTTTCTCTAATTCTGTGAGGTATGCTATTGTTATTTTGATTGGAATTCCATTACATTTGTGTAACAGTTTTAGAAATATGGACATTTTCATTATATTGGCACTGCCTATGTAAGAAGAGGGGATGTCTTTTCATTTTCTGATATCCTCTTTGATCTCCTTTTTCAGAGTACTATAGTTTTCAAGGTAAAGATCTTTCACTTCCTTCATTAGATTGATTCCTAAGTATTTCATTTTTCTTGGTGATGTATTGAAAGACGAAAGGTGTTGTTTCCCTAATTTCTGTCTGTGTGAGTTTATTACTCATGTACATGAATGCTATTGATTTTTGAGTGTTGACTTTGTATCCTGCTACACTACCAAATTTGGTTTTTAATTCTAGAAGTGTTTTGGTGGAGTTTTTGGGATCCTCTATGTGGAGTATCATGTCATCTGCAAATAAAGATAATTCAGCTTCTTCCTTTCTTATCCATATTCCTTTTATTATCTTTCTTTTGTCTAATTGCTTTGGCTAATGTTTCCAGAACTATATTGAACCAGTGTGGTGACAGTGGGCATCCCATAATGTTTTGATTACTATAGTTTTGAATTGGGATCTCAAAGAATATCTGTACTTCTGTGTTCATTATAGCATTGTTCACAATAGTCAAGGCATGGAAGCAATTTAAATGTCTACTGATAGACAAATAGATAAAGAAACTGACTGTGTGTGTGTGTGTGTGTGTGTAATAGAACCTTAAAAAGGAAAGAAATATATCTTTTGTGACAATATGGATGAACCTGGTGGGCATTATGCTAAATAAAATAATACCACATAATACCTTTTGTATGAGAAATCTAAAATAGACAAACTCATAAAATCAAAGAGAACATAGTAATTACCAGGTTCTGGGGGCTGGGCAGAATGGAGAGCTATTAGTCAAAGGTATATAATTTCATTTATACAAGATGAATAAATCTTAGAAATTTCCTGTATAGCAAAGTGCCTGGTAGTTAACAATACTGTGTTATACATTTAATTTTGCTAAGAGAGTAGGTCTTATATTAAATATTCATATCTCATACAATCAAGGGCAGGTAGGACTTTGGGAGGTGCTGGATATATTTATAGCATATATTGTGATAATGAACATAAAATTATTTCTCTATTCACTAAGCTTCATATATTTAATTTGTATAGCTTGTTGTATGTCAGTTATACTTCTTTTGTATGTCAGTTAGTTCTTATTTTAATCAAGAGACTTCTCAGCCTCTCTTATTGACAGTTTAATATATGTGTGCTCCCCAAATTTAAATACCATTATTAGTCTAATCAGCTGCCCTCCTTCCCTCACTCTTCTCAGTCTCTCTTTCTCTCTCTGTCTCTCTGTCTCCATGTCTCTCGCTCTTGCTCTCGCTCTCCTCTCTCTGCTAAGGTTAAAACCTGTGAATGTGTACAGGCAAATGAAGAGTTCTACCACTGAGCTACATCCCAAGAACCTCCCCTGCCTCACTTCACATTTCTAAATACTAATATATTGCTGGGAAGGCAAATCAAGTTATCTGAAAGCAACTATAAATCCATTTTGGTCATGGGTTATGAATTGGGTGTACATGACAGAAAAACCTTAAAATAGCCAAGTTAAAAATAAGTTTATTTCTTCTCATGTAAAAGAAATCTAGATTTGGCAGCTGCTAGTTCAGTGTCACTTTGTCATCAGAGAGTCTCAGTCTCTCTATGTCTCTGTCCCTCCTCTCTCTCTCTCTCTCTCTCTCTCTCTCTCTCTCTCTCTCTCCCCCTCTCTCCTCCCCCCACCTCCTTCCCCCCCCCCCATACCTTCTGCACTGCTGGCTTTCATACTACCCAGGTAGCTTTTGGAGCTCTAGCCATCACCTTATTATTCTAAGGTGGAAGTGAAAGGAGGCAGGAGAGAAAGGACAATAGGATTCTTAGTCCTTTCCTTTCAAGAAACCTTTCAGAATTCTTACTCAATGTCTGTTACCTCTTATAGACCAGAGCTTAATTGCCTGGAAAAATTTAGTTATAAGAGAGGCTGGGATGTGTAATATTTTAACTGGCATGCTATCCAAGATTCTGATATTAAGAACTAAAGTAAAAAAGAGACAATTTTCCATTCTTCCAAATGATTGTTAAAATGGGTGAGAGTTGAGAGTTTTTGGAAAAATCATAAATGCACTGAGTAAAGTATGGAATTGGCTTTTACTCTTTATAGAAAAATATTTGAAAACATGTCACTGCCCAAAGCCATCGTTTTCTGTGTGTATGTATACATTGGACGACTCACAATCTGGAGAGGGATGGTGTGTGGATGTATATGCAAGACTCTAAATTATCTTTAATTTTATATCTGGTGCTCCAAAAATACTCTTTGAGCTATGATAGAGTTTTTCAAGGAATTTCTGATCTTTGAGATAAAAAATAGCCTTTGTTCTTGAAGAATGTTTGTAAAATTCTCTGCCTTGTTAAACTCTCTTCAGGTTACATTGTTTTGAATTTGGAGAGAAGTGACTCAGGCTACCCTTTCCTTCCTGCCTTCTGCGCTGTGTCTTTTCTTATTTCTAATGCCAAACCCAGGTACTAAGGTATCTCTCCTGGTTTCCTTAGCTTTTATGAAAGGTAGTTTCCTGAATGAATAGCTGTTCATATTGGTGTTTCTGTGAAGATAAGATCACTGGAGGTTCTTATTCTATCACTATCTTGCTCTGTCTGTCAAAGAAATATAATATAGGGGTTGGGGAGTTAGCTCAGTAGTGCCATGCCTGCCTTGCAAGCACAAGGTCCTGAGTTCGATCCCTGTTACCACACACACACAAAAAGAAGAAATATACTATAAACCAAAACCAAGATATATTTGTACCCTGTGGAGTTAGCAGAAAAGCAAAAATAAAAGTTAAGGCCTTAAGCTTGTTAGGATAGTTTTGTGTGTTTCCAGTTTTAATATAAATTAGCAGTGCAGTTTTTTTGACAGAAATTTGGCAATTCTGTCAACAATATTAAAATTGTTTATATTCACTGATTCGATAATTCCACTTCAGAAAATCTACTTTAAGGAAATAATCCCAAATAAATAAAAGCCTCGTATCAATAGCTAATATTTATGAAGGGTTACTTTGTTAGCATTGTTTATACCACTTTACATAATCCTCAGAACATCCTATAAGATAGATACATCATTTAATCCTTCTACTATTCTTCTTTGTCATTTTTCATTTCAAATAACCTTTAATGAACATGTATGGTTTCTATAATGAATATTATGAGACTAGAGAGAAGATAAAATGCTGGTAAAACATAGCTGGTGGAGAATCAGCCCGGTTTTCATATTATACTGCCTGTTCTATGATCTTATGACTGCCTTATTCTTTAATAAAGATTGGACGTTGACATTAGTTGTCTGAGGATATGTGTAAATTTTGCTATTTACTTCTACATTAATATTTGTAAAACTGGTGACTTGTTAACCTAGTGATTTATTGGACCCCAGAAGAAAGAGTTCTTTAAGTGGAACTTCAATCAATATTTTAGGTGTATGGATTTTGCTCATTTGTTTGGAGTTTTCAGAACTCATAATTCAATTATGAAAAAAATCAACTGCCAATTTGTGATGCTTTCTACTCATGCCTCTTCTTAGCTCCCTGCTTTCATGTAGCTGAAATCAGGGCTTGGGTGGTCTTTTTGGTGAAGGCCAGAGGGAGGATAAACAGTATGAGGCATCTCAGTTCTGGGTCACATTGAAGGTAATTATAAATTCTTCTGTAAACTCAGGGGGATAGCCTGTGTCATGTGTACATATGCAGGTTTTCACCTGGAGAGGACAGAATTGAGGAAACTGGATAGGAGGTAATCATTCCCATGAAGCTGGATTTGATTGTAATGTAGTAATTATAATTATAATAGCATAGAGAGGTTAAGTAACTTTTCCAATGTTATGTACAGTACATAGTTAGTGCTCAGCTGGATTTTGAATTCAGGCTCATCTGCTTCGAAAGCTCTTCTTTTCTGATACCTCATCAACAATTAAATGATTGTTTATTATTTACAATAAAAAGTTGTATGTTCATACTCACTTGTTTAGGCTTCTACTTATATTATACATAAAAATAAAATCTAGTGTCCTAAATAAAAGTTTGAAACAGTTAAATTCAAATTATCTTAGCCATTATCAATAACAACTATTTTTTCCAGGAGACCTTTTTTCCTTCTGCCCCTGGGGATTGAACACTAGGGCCTTGTGCATGGCAGGTAAGCACTCTAAGTTGTCTAGGTTGTCCTTGAACCTATTATCCTGCTCCCTCAGCCTTCTGAGTAGCTGGACTGTAGGTGTTCACCACCACACCTGGTCCCAGAAGTCTTTTTCTCTTGAACTTGAAATCAATTCCTTTGTTTGTTTTGCTTTTTTGAAACATGATCTTTCTGTGTTGTTCAGGCGTGCCTTGAACTAGTGATGCTCTTGCTTCAGCTTCCTGAGGGCTGAGATTACAAGTGGTGTATGCCATGGCATTTAGATTTTAAAATAAATTCTTCAAATTTTGTTTTATTAGGACATGTGTTTAGTACGTAAAGTTTACATTCCTTATGGGAAGTTGGTACATATACATAACACATCTCTGTTCCTTTTTTTCCATCTACTTACCCTTCTGTCCTTCCTCTGTCTACTTACCTCTTGATACCTTTGCTTTTTTCCCCCCACGTTTGCAGTACATAATGTTTGCATTCCTTTTATGGAGTTGGTACATATACATAAAACATCACCATTTTTTCATTCTCTGTCCTACTCCTCCTTTCTCCCTCCCTCCATCTCTTAATTCCCTTCCCCTTTGAGAAAGATCTGTTTCCCTACTTCCTATTATCTATCTTTCATTTTGATCTTTATTTTTACTTTCGGTTTCTCATAGAAGAGAAACCATGCAATATTTAAGCTTGTGTGTTTGATTTATTTCACTTGACATTATGGTCTCAAGGTGCATCCATTTTCCTACATTGGACTTAAGTTTATCTTTCTTTATGGCAGAGTAGTGCTCCATATTGTGAAAATACATTTTCTTTACCCATTCATCTGTTGATGAACAATTTTTAAAAAATTAATTTTATTAGTACATTTAAGGTATACAATATAATGACATTCATCATTGGAAATTTGCACCTTTACATAATCTGTCTTGGTTCTTATTTTTTCTCCATGCCCCTGCCCTCCCTTCAACCCCTCCACTGCTCCCTATGTACAAAGACTTTATTTCCATTTTTTCATTTTCTCATATTAATTACATTCCCTTCCCCTACCCCTCCCACTTCCCCTTCCCCTTTGCATCTTTTCTTCCTATTTCACGTTATCTATTATACCTTTTAATCCTTGTTTATACTTTCAGTTTCTCACACTAGAGAAACTATTTGGTATTTACACATGCGTGTCCTATTTATTTCACTTAAGAGTATCACCTTAATGTGCATCCATTTAAGAATAAATGTCTCTAATTTCTCATTTGTGATGGCTGAGTAGTACTTCATTTTATAAAGAAAACACATCTTCTTTATCCAGTCTCCAGTTGATGGGCACTTGGACTGTTTCCAAGTTTTAGCTATCAAGAATTGTGCTGCTATGAACATGGGTACACATATATCACTGTGGTATGATTCTTTTAATTCTTTGGGGAAGATACCCAGCAGAGGGATAGCTGGGTCAAATGGGACCTCTAGTCCTAGTTCTTTGAGGTATCTCCATGCTGATTTCCACAGTGGTTGTACCAGTCTCACTCCCACCAGCAGTGGAGCAGGGTTCCTCTTTCCCCACAGCCCTGCCAGCATTTGTTATTGGTTGATTTCTTGATAGCAGCCATTCTTTCTGGAGTAAGGTGGAATCTCAGCATTGTTTTCATTTGCATCTCTCGAAAGACCAGTGATGTTGAACATTTTTTCATATGTTTATTTGCTATTTCTACTTCTTTGTCTGAGAAATGTCTTTTCATTTCAGATGCCCATTTTTGGATTGGGTCTTTAAATTTCAGAGGTCTGATTTTTTTAAGTTCTTTATAGATTCGAGATAGTAGACCTTTGTCTGAGGGACCGCTGGTGAAACTTTTTTCCCACATTGTGGGTTGTCTCTTTACACTGCTGGTGGTTTCTCTTGCTGTGCAGAAGCTTTTTAGTAAGAAGAGATCCTACTTGTTGATTGTTTGTGCTAGTTCATGGGGAACTGAGGTTTTGTTCATAAAATCTTTTCCTACACCAGTGTCTTCAAGAGTTCTGCCTAACATGTCTTCCAGCTGGTTCACCATTTCTTTCTTTATATTTAGATCTTTAATCCATTTCAATTTTAGTTTAGTGCATGGTGAGAGATATAGGTCGAGTTTTAGTCTTTAGCAAGTTGAAACCCAATTTCTCCAGCACCCTTTATGAAAGAGACTATCTTTCCTTCAGTGAGGGTGTTTGGCTCCTTTGTCAAAGATGAGGTGGCTGAGTGTGTCTGGAGTTGTTTCTGCATCTTCTAATCTGTTCCACTGGTCTTCAAGTCTGTTTCTTTGCCAGTACTATGCTGTTTTTTTTTTTTTTTTTTTTATCACAGTAGCTTTGTAGTATAGTTTCAAGTTGGGGGTTGTAATACCCCCTGCCATGCCTCTGTTACCTAGAATTGCTTTTGCAATTGCTTCTTGTTCCAAATGAAATTTTGGATTTTTTTCTCAAGGTCTATGAAGTATGCTGCTGTGATTTCAATTGGGATTACATTGAATCTATATAGCAATTTTGGAAGTATAGCCATTTTCACTATGTTGATCCTTCCTACCCAAGAGCAAGGGATGTCTTTCCATTTTCTGATATCCCCTTCAATATCTCTTTTCAAAGTGCTATAGTTTTCAGAGAAGAGGTCTTTGATTTCTTTTGTTAGGTTGATTCCTAGGTATTTCAGTTTTTTTGGATGCTATTGTGAAAGGAATTGTTTGCCCTATTTCTCTCTCAGTGACTCTGTTGTTCATGTAGAGGAAAACTATTGATTTTTGTGTGTTGACCTTGTAACCAGCTACTTGACTGAATTAGGTTATTAAGTCTAGAAGACTTTTGGTGGAGTTCTTGGGGTCTCCTATGTAGAGTATCATGTCATCCGCAAATAATGACAATTCGACTTCTTCATTTCTTATTTTTATTCCTTTAATTTCTTTCTCCTGTCTAATTGCTGTGGCTAATGTTTCCAAAACTATATCGAACAGGAATGGTGATAGCGGACATCCTTGTATTGTTCCTGAGTTTAGTGTGAAGGATTTCAGTTTTTGACCGTTTAGTATGATATTGGCTGTTGGTTTTTCATAGATGGCTTTTATCAGATTGAGGTAGAGACCGTCTATTCCAATTTTTTGTAGGGTTTTTATCATAAATGGATGTTGGATTTTGTCAAATGTTTTTTCTGCATCTATTGAGATGATCATATTGTTTTAGTCCCTGGCTCTATTGATATAGTGTACTACATTGATTGATTTGTGTATGTTGAACCATCCCTGCATCCCTGGGATGAATCCCACTTGGTCGGGGTGTATGATCTTCTTGATGATCTTCTGCATTCTGTTTGCCAGTATCTTATTAAGGATTTTTGCGTCTATGTTCATTAGTGAGATTGGCTCTTAGTTCTCTTTCTCGGTTGGGTCTTTCTCTGCTTTGGGGATCAGGGTGATGTTTGCTTCCAGGAATGATTTTGGGAGTATTGCTTCCCTTTCAATTTCATTGAAGAGTTTAAACAGTAGTGGCAGTAGTTCCTCTCGAAATGTCTTACAGAATTCAGCAGTGAATCCATCAGGACCCGGGCTTAACTTGGTTGGTAAGTTTTTAATTATGTTTTCAATTTCATTGATTGATATTGGGTTGTTTAGAATTTTTAGGTCTTCATTCAACTTTGGTAATTCATACGTATCTAAAAATCTGTCCATTTCTTCTGTCTTTTCTGTCTTATTGGCATATAGGTTCTCAAAGTAGGAATTAGTGATCCTCTGGTTTTCTGCTGGGTCCATTGTAATTTCACCCTTTTCATTCCTAATTGCATGGATTTGGGCCTTTTCTTTCCTTTTTCTGATAAGGTTGGGTAAGAGTTTGTTAATTTCGTTGATTCTTTCGAAGAACCAACTCTTGGCTTCATTGATATTTTGTATTGTTCTCTTAGTCTTCATTGCATTGATTTCTGCCCTGATCTTTTTTTTTCCCCATTAACTTTATTGGTACATTTTAGGTATAAAATACAGTTACATTCATCATTGGGATCTTGTACCATTACATGAGTATCTTGGTTCTTATTTTTTTTCCCTTCCCTTGCCCTCCCTTCACCCCCTCCACCCTTCACTATTTGGAAAGACCTTGTTTCCATTTTTTTCCTCTTCTCATAGTTTTTCCTTTCCCTTTTTTCCCTTCACCTCCCCCTCCCAATTCCCCTGCTCTTTTAGACCTTTTCTTCCTGTTACACAATATCAGTTATACATTTTTAAAATTACAATATTAAGAACTAGGAGACATTACCACAGATTTTACAGAATTTAAAAGGATATAGAACGTATATTTCAAAAGTCTTTTATTTTTTATTACAAAAATCTAAGTAGTTAATAAGTTTCTTCATAAGTGCTGTGAAGAAAGCTGAAGTATACTAAAGAGGATAGCAATCATGTGCTGTTTTAGATAGGGTGCTCAGGAAAACCTCATAAAAAGGCCCTTTGAGCAGAAACCTGAGGGAAGTAAGAGGTTGTGAGCAATGCAGATAACTGAAGAAAATGTGTTCAAAGAAGGAATAGCAAAAGCCAGGCTTCTGAGGTGAGAGTGGCATGTTCACTAATGGTAAGAAGACCAGTAGGGTTTGAATAGAGTGAGTAATGGTGACAGAACTAGATAACAGTTGTGGAAGTAGCGAATCATTTTTGGTGTGTAAGGACTGTTGTAAGAACTTTAGGTTCCATCTAAGCCTGTTGACAACCCATCAGAAGTTTTGTGCTTACATATTTTTAAAGAATCATTCCAATGACTATTTGGAAAACTGTAAGCAACAAAAGTGGCAGCAAGGAAAATATCTAGCCATCAGAACCGACATTTGCTAATGAACCTGATGTGGATTGTGACAGAGGAGATAAAGATGACATCAAGGTTTCTGATTAAGCAGCTTGAAAAATAGAGCTTTATTTACTGAGAAACAGGTTTGAAGGGGAGAAAATTGAGAGTATTTCTAGGCATGTAAATTTGGGATACTTATTAGATATCCAAGTGAAGATACTAAGTATGGAGTTGTATATAAAAGTATTGAATTTGATAGATAAGTTGATGATTAAAGGTAATAATGTATGAGCCACCAGTCTTTAGCCACCAGCAACTAAACCAAATGAGATGATACATAGAATTAGAAGATGAAGCGAAACCAAGTAAAAAGAAACCAAGAAAGAATAGCCAATGAGTTAGGAGAAAAACCAAGAGAAAGTGGTGTTCCAGAAGCCAAGTTATGGGTTCTATTTCCTATTTCTTTGCATGCTAGATATTTTATGATTGGATGCCATATATTGTGAATTTTAATGTATTGTAGTCTATGGATTTTTGGTTTTCTTTCATTTAGTAAGTAAAATCAGATTTTAAGTGAGGATAATTATTCCTACCTAAGGACATTTAAAGGAAATATTTTAAGGAATCACAGTGTACAATACCAGCTGTCAACTCATGTTAATTGATATACAGTTGGCCCTTGACTTATGAACTCAAATGGTTCCCGAGGGTTGATGGTAACTCAAGTGGGTTGTAAGTCAGTACAGTTGAGATCTGAATGTTTACCTGGGTACACACTATAGATAACAAAAGGCAGATGAGTCTTCCATTAACCTAATTAACCCAAGGTGTTCATATGTCAGGCTGGTTGTAAGTTGAGGGTCCACTATAATGTAGTATAAATGAACAACTTTGGGAATACCTGCAGTCATTAGCCTATGAATAAGGTTATAGTATTTTGGACTGAATATTGGTAGAATTAGTGTTTATTATAGATTTTACATATCATTTTTAAATTTTACTTAAAAAAATTTTAAAAATAAATTTTATTGGTGCAATTTAAATATGCATAATAATCACATTCATCACAGGCAGTTTGTACCTGTAATGGTATAACTTGATTCTTCTTTTTCTCCCAATCCCCTCTCCTCTCTTTAATGCCCCCATTTACAGAAGCTTTGTTGCCATTTTTTTCTTTTCAAATTTTTTCTTTTTCCTTCCTTCTTTTCCTTCTACCCGCTCCCAGTTTCCCTTTCCTTTTTAACAATTTATTCCTATTTCTCATTATCTATTACATATTTTGGTCCATCTAGAACATATAAAGAATTGAAAAAAATTAGAGCCCCCAAATTTAAAGAACTAATCCAAACACGGGCATCTGGAATAAATAGACACTTCTCTGATGAAGAAGTAGAAATGGGAAATAAATATATGTAAAAATGTTCAACATCACTGGGCATCTGAGAGATGCAAATTACAACAATGCTGAGAGAGGGCTGGGGATTTAGCTCAGTGGTTCTGCCCCCTGCCTCAGAAGCGCAAGGTCCTGAGTTCAATCCCTGGTACAAAAAAAAAAAAGAATTTATTTAACACAATGCTGACATTCCACCTCACTCTGGAAAGAATAAATAATATCAAGAAATCAACTGGGCTGGGGATTTAGCTCAGTGGTTCCTGCGCCTGCCTCACAAGCGCAAGGGACTGAATTTGATCCCTGGTATTAAAAAAAAAAATCAACTGATAACAAATGCTGGCAGGGGCTGTGAGTTAAAAAGAACCTTTCTCTACTGTTAGTGAGAGTGCAGACTGGTGCAACCACTGTGGAAGTCATTGTGGAGATTTCTCATAAAACTAGAATTAGAGGTCTCATTTGATCCAGGCATTCCCCTTCTGGGTATCTTCCTGAAAGAAAAGCATCATACTACAATGATATATGCACACCCATGTTTATAGTGGCACAGTTTGTAATAGCTAAATCTTGGAAACAACCCAAATGCCCATCAACTGATGAATGGATAAAAAAGGTATGGGTTTTTTTTTATATATATAATGGAGTACTACTTAGCCATTAAAAAAGATAAACTTGAGACATTTATAGCTAAATAGATGCACCTCAAGACTATATGCTTAAGTGAAATAAATTGGATGCACATGTATAAATATCAGATTGTCTCTTTGGTGTGAGGAAAGGTAAATAAGCATTGAAATGTTTAATAGATTTTACATTTGTAAATGCAGAGGCATTTACAAAATTTAGAAGAAATTGAGAACTGAAGATGTTACATCCACTCTTTATAGCATCTATTATGGCATTTTAAACTGAGTAGGCATTTCAGCTAAGTCAAATGAATTGTAGCTTTCTATATGGTTGGTAAGTTGCTGGCTTAGAATTTACATAGAACTTTTGTTATATCTTTATTGAGTGTTTTGTCATCATTCAGAAAAGCTTCAGCATGGGCAGCACAGACAGAAAAGCTGTTACTGAAATGATGGTTATATTTGCCCACCTAAAAAAAAAGGTTTAAAAACTTTATATAACATTGACTTAAGTGGAAAAAAAGGATAATGCCCCAAGTCTTATATTTAATGATGACCTTTTTGCCAACCTTGTAAGAATATGTAGATATCAAGAAATTGAGACAGAACACTGAAATAGTTCTACACAGATTATCTTTTCCATTGTTTATATCCAAAGGTTTTATGTATTACTGGAGGAAATTAAAAGTTAGTCTTCACTAGTGTGAAAGGCAGAAAGCAGTGTTGTCTTTCTTTACGCAAGTCTACTAATATATATGTCTACTATACACACATATATGCCACACACACACTCCCATCTTGTGGAAACGAGCTAACAATATTTTTTCAGTAAGTTGTTAGCACATCTTGACCAAACTGATTGACATTTAAATTTCACTTTGTATGAGTGAGATTTTGTATGTATTGGCTCTTAGCTAATAAATGGTGTTGATGTAAACATGGACTAGGTTTAGTAGAAAGGAGAACTGAATTGAGTGATTTTTGGTTAAATTATATAGCTGACATTGAATAATTGTATAATTTGTAAAACTTATAGGCATGAAAATATAAATTACTTATTTTGATGGTAAACCTTAGGTTTTTGTAAGTGTAACCTGAGGGAAGGGAAGAAACCGTATTTTCCCTGAAAGCTTGTTCTCATGATACAGTGACTTTTAGCTCTACTTGTGTTTAGAAGTCTATTTGCTTATTCATGTGTGCATGATGACATGTATGTATGTATATATTTCCAAGTACAATAACTGTAATAAATAAATAATAGTGAATAACCAAGAGATACAGTGAGGATTCATACATTCTTTACTTTTAATAAAATCATTGCTCCCAAATATTTAGGTATTATCTGTTCTGTTTTTAGCTTTTTGAATCATGTTGACTTTCTTTCAAAGTCTAAACCACCCTGAACCAAAGTCTAAATGATCCTGGGTAAAGGGCATGGTTTATCTTTATTTCGTAGTTGGATATGAACATAAAGGATTTTTGCCTACAAGTCAAACCAGGTCACTATGAGGAAGTTCATGATTATTTTAGGGAAAGGCTTTTCATCTTCATCTCAGAGCAAAGATTACAGGGTAGTAATGAAATTTTACAGTCTCCCTATGATTTGTTTAATCTGTCCATGTCAAGGTCCCAAAGAATCTGACCCAAGCTAGTTTTTATTGGATGTTAATAAAAAGATGAATTTATTCTTTAAAAGAATAAAGAAACATTTGTGTGACAAGGAGGATCCCTGAAGAAACTATATATATTTTAGGAAAAATTATAATATATTGTAAAGTTATGATGTCACGATGCTTTATTGAAAACAATTTTTTTGTCTTATCACAAGGAACTCAGGTTTGTTTTTTTCAAAACTGGAGAATATTTGGTTACAAAACTCATATTTTCTTTCGGTGAGAAAATCTCTTATAGGTGTCATCTTTTTTTATTGTGTTTGAAGCATAATTCTCCAAATGCCAATCTCATAGCTGCTGATTTCATCATCTCTTTAGTGTCGCTGTTACTAACTTGGAATACTGCAGCCCTACTTGCCTTCTGCCTAATGTGGCATGAGCAGGCAGCTCAAGTGGCAAACCTCAAGGTTTTTCACAGCTGGAAGTTGACTAATTGTTTATCTTCTACGTAAGAGATTAACTCTATCTATAAAAATGCAGCTTCACCGAAAATCTCTTCAACTTCAAGAAATATGATTTTAGTATGCTATATATGGATGTGGCCATCTATTTTGACAGTTGCTATATTTACATTGAAGACAGCTTGCATTGGAAACATATTGCATTAGACATTTCTAACCTTTCTTAGAAGAACTCATTTCTTATACAAGAGTCTGTAAACTGGCTTTCATTTTGATAAAAAATATCAGATGAAGAATCTCTACAGATACTCTTTTTCTGAGTTTCTATACATTTTAATTTTACCTTTTATATTGTCTCTGAATTTCAAAGACTCATGGCCTAGCAGTATCAAATGCCTCTATACAACACACTACACTAGTGCTGGAAATTTAGGTGCACTGGGAGAGAACTAAAGATTTGAGTTTTGATATGTCCCTTAATTTCTCTGGGGCAGGCCTCAGTTTCATCACTAGTTACGTTGTACAAAGTGTTGGGGGGCTAAATGAGCTCCTAGGTCAGTGGTGGCAAACCTATGGCATGCATGTTTTTGTGTTTTACTTATAAGACAAAAGATGTTAATGTGTGAATTATTTTTTCTAAACTAAAACTTCAATATTCAGGTTTAATTGGAGTGTTGGCATTTTGCGATAAATAAATAGATTTTGGGTTGCACACAGTCTCTAAAAGGTTTGCCATCACCGTCTCAGGTCCTTCCTGCTCTAAAGTTCTATGATTGTGTTCTTAGGCACAAGTTTGTGGGATAAATTCAACTTATATTTTTCCAAGGCTAAGAAAAAGATCTCCATATGAAAGAATTTAGTATGATATAGTGGAAAGAATAGGAGCCTTTAAAATCAAATCTGAGTTAAATTTAATAGCTATGTTATATCATTAGTTAAGACTCAACTTATTTGTTAAAAGTATTGCTGTGAGAATTAAATGAGGTAATGTGTAAAAGTCATTACATAGTAGTTGGCACATATTAAGCACTCAAAAATGTTGGAGGAACAGAGGAAACTTAGTTGTCTGTGCTCTTGAGCTTGTCTATGTTCATTCTGAACTATTTGTCTAATAATAGTCTTTTAAAAAACATATACTTATTTAAAAAAAATATTATTCCTAACTGACAAATGACATTCATTTGTAATAAATCATTGTTGTATTCATCACATTGTGCAATGTGATTTTTAGAATTTTTATTTTTATTAGCACATGCTTGCAGTACATAACCATTACATTCGTTGTGAGGAGTAGATACATGTTTTGATATATGAAAACAATCTAGAGTAATTAAATCAAGTTAATTAACATATCCAGCACTCGTTTTTTTTTGTGGTGAGACATTTGAAATTAATACTCTTTTAATCCATATTTATGCCCTTGTATGTTGTATACTATGATTTTCTGTGACTGTTTATGCTGGAGCTATTGCTGTGGCTTGCGTACAGACTTAATTACCCAGAATTTTGTTAATCTTTGTCCATTTGAATGTGGATTACACCTATCTTAGTCAAAATCCACAAGAGATTTCATAGAACAGAATAAGGTCTGAAGAACCCAAATATTTGAAGACCAGATCAAAGAAGAGTAGGACCAGAAGGAGAGTTTAACAAAGTACTGAAGAGGTGTCTTTTGAAGTGGATGGAAAAACAGGACCAAGGACAGAGGCAAGATAAGATTACCTACATGACTCTCATATATTAAAACTTTAATATCTTTGTGGACAGGAATAATGTATAATTTGTCATGTATTTTTAGCATCTATTTGAGCAGCTGACAATGGAAATTTGGGATATATTTTCTTAATGAAAAAATGTATCTAGTGTCTGCTACCTGTCACCTTGACTACCTTGTATATGATAATTGCTTGGTAATTATTTGTCCTAGGTTCCAGAACCATATCATCTGCTTTTGTTTTTCTCCTTCACAATTTTTTTGGAGTAGCCTCAAAGGATTGGATAACTCTTGAAAGGTCAATATTTGAGAATGACTATTTTCTCACATCCTGGAAAATCCTCTGTACTTGAGACTGCTAACCAGAACTCATGTAGAATCCAGTTCTTTGGCCTGGCATTCTGATACGACAACAGCATACTTTTCCATCCTTTTTTCAGCCTATGTTCTTTAGCTATAATTTGCAAAACTCTCTGCTTATTTATCTACATTTAGGATTCAATAAATTTTATATGGTGGCAATAGACTTAATATTTGTGCCTGTCCAAAATTATTATGTTGACAGCCTAATCCCAGTGGGATGGTATTGGAGGTGGAATGTTTGAGAGGTAATTAGGTTATGTAAGCAGAGCTCTCATGAATGGAATTAGTACCCCAATTAAGTATAAGAATAGGCCAGAGAGCTAGCTTGCTCTCTTTCCATTATATGAGGACACAACAATAAGATGGCCCTCTGTAAACCAGGAAGAGGGCACTCTCCAAGAGCTTGACTATGCTGACACCTTGACAACTTGATGATAGACTTCACATCTCTGGAACTGTGAAAAATAACAGTTGTTTAAACCACCCAGTGTATGGTAATTTGTTATATCAGCCCAAACAACAAAGACAATGGTGATTATAATTATAATTATTATAAAATGAGTAATTCTTGAACACCAAATATGGACAGTTATTTACCAGTATCTTTACTATATAATTAATCTATTATTCATTTAATTATTATAAAAATCTATAGTGTGGGCAGTATTGATATGTATTTTACAGTTGGCAGAAACTGGCTATAAGAGCTTAGGTAATTTTGTAAAGGTCACTCAAAGCGGTAAAAGTAGAATATTCAAATATAGGTCTCTTGACTTCAAGACCATCTCTTTTCAGTTAGGTCACAGTATTTCTCGTAAGCTAAGTGATAGCTGTCAAAATAGCAGCAGCAGCAGAAATATTCTAAACAAGTGTCTATAATCAATGGATGCTTCAAGTTTACACTGTTCCAAATACCCTGCAGAAGTTACCTAACCATTTGCATGTATGTTTAAAGCTCCACTGTCAGCCATTAATAGTGTATAATAGAGCAGTGACTCTGGGAACTGGAGTGATATTCTTAGCCTGTTGAATTGGAAGAGTTTCCCAGGAGACCACAGTCACGTTCTGACAAGAGCTTTCAGGTCCCTTGTTTCATCCTTTGGATCTCTTCTCTGTTCTGTAGGAATCAAAATATGTCTTTAGGCATCAGTGTGATATTTGATGCACATCAGGTATAGATAGGAACAGTGTGAAAAATATGAACTCTCTCACTTTATTCTTTCACTTTATAAAACTCTTGATAGTAACAGACAGTGGCTTTTTCATTTAGAACCAGTATGCGAATGATTCACTATAATAATAAAACCACTTAACATCACTCCATTTGATCTTGGCAGAGTCATTTATCTGACCCATTCGCTCTACTCAGTTATTGAGTAAACATTTATCACACACTTTTAATGTGCCACATCAATTGAATAAAACCAGTCACATCTTAATCAAATCTATTTCTACTTAGCTATTTTGATTTTGTAAGAGTTCATTAGATTTGATATCATTTATGCTAGAGATAAAGAAACTTAATTCCAGGTAGGTGGAATAACTTCCTTTAAGATCACACAATAAGGGATGTGAGCCTGAGTTTTCTAATTTCCAGAGCAGTACTCTTTCCATTAAATCCTACTGCTATTATGTCTTGGTGATATGAAAGGCATAGCTAATTATAAGGGAGGGAAACCATCATGCTATAAATTTTTATATCTGTTTCCTCACTTTAGTAGGATTGTTGATTTTTTTTTATTTACTTGAACTTGGTGGATCTGATTCTTGGGATCTTGTTATGGCTTAAATCTACAGTGTCTCCCAAAGTTCTTATGTGTCCTTATATGGAAGGTGGTAGGGTCATGGGGGCTCTATAATGGATTGATCCATTGATGAGTTCATAGCTAAATGTCCTGTTAGGAGGTGGGGTCTGGTTGGAAGCATTGTTTCACTGACGTTGTGCCTTTGGAGGCTATCTCTCCTTCTGAGGCTCCTCGTTCCCTCACTGCTTCCTAGTTGAATCGAATGGGCAGATTTCCTCCACTGTGCCCTTCCACCATGATTTTTTTTTCTTTTTTTTTTGCCATGGAGCCAGCCTGCCATGGACTAAATCCTCTGAACATTAATCTCTTTTCCTTTAGGTTGTGACTGCCAAGTATTGTGTCCCAGCAGTGGAAAAGCTGACTAACAGATAACTTCTTGAAGACCCTGTAATGCCTATACTTAAGTACTTCTACTGCTCTGAGGAGTTGAACAAAGCTGTCAAATATTGGGGAAAAAGAAGGAAACAGGACTGGAGTACCTAGAGGAGGAGGAGTTGGTAGCAGATTAGCATGTGTAATGGAGAAAACTGGAGATATGAGATACAGAATAGGGAGATTATTCGTGTTGAATGCTAAGAAGCAACTATCAAATCAGAAGAATCAAAATAGGAATAATAGTACTTATTCTGATTATCTCATAGTCTTTCGTAAGGACCTCAGGGGGAAAGGTTTTCAAAGTTTAAGGGGATGATACTTGATGAAATGGTAGGGATTAAGTATGTAGAAGAAAGGAAGAGACAGCAAGGAAGTAGAATAGGCATAGAAAATACAGTGATTGGCAAAAACATTAGCATTAATGTGAGATGATTCACATGTATTAAAAAAATGTAAAAAGAGTTAAGATATGTCATGTACATGTACTAAATACCCACAATGGATATAAACATTATATGTCAGAAACGTGAACTAAATAATAGCAATATTGAAAATTGGGAAATTGTCTGTGGGGAAGGGGAAGGTCTGTGGGGAGGAATAGGGGAATGAAAAAAAAATCAAGATATGTTATATACATGTACCTTCCTTGTATATACATGTTACATACATTCCTTAAGGTGAATGTAAACTTCATGTACTTCAAACAGGTACTAATATAATAATCTAAGAAATAAAAAGAGATGCAGTCATTTGGATGTGCTAATTGAGTGTATTAAGTAGATAGAATGAATAATTTACAGGTGATAATTTAGCCTATTGTTTAGTATTGGGAATATTGGAATTAAGGAGAGACCTTGTTTAGCTATTTGAGAATTTACCAATGCATTTTAAGGTATAATAAGTAGGCAGATTTTTATAGAGAATATGTATAGAAAAATTGACTTATTCTATAAATTGGTGATAAACTCAGTTAAAAAATACGTGTTAAGGGCCAGGGATTTAGCTCAGTGGTTCCACTCTCTGCCTTGCAAGCGCAAGGTCCCGAGTTCAATCCCCAGTACCAAAAAAAAAATACATGTTAAGTTGTCCTTGTCAAACTCAAATCAGGTACGTAAGTTACTAGGTTGAAAAGAGATTTTGTTGATACTTCTGGGTAAGTTCTGGAAAAGAGATTTTTTTGGCATTTTATGCTACCTAGCTAGTTTTTATTAGTGCATGTTTATGGATCCATCTCATACAGGAAATATTGAAGCTGAAATGTTTTGAAATGGGTGATGTAGCTCTTAAGGAAGAAACTTTGTTTTTAACTTAATATCAATGCAAGAAGGCCTTTTAATGAAAAGGTGTGAGAGATGCTGTGGGAATGAATGAGGACATCAGTACAGTGTTCCTGTAGTCAAGGAGGGTATCTTTTGCCTGCTCCTCTTCATAGTCTGTGTTCTCATCTTAACTATTTTGTAGTTTCTGTATGACTTGATATATTTTCCTGTTGACTTGGGTTAGTAGACCATTTGCCTGAACCACTTTTTCTTCTTTGCCAGAGTAGTTTTATTCATTTTTCATGGTTCATATCAGATTTCACTTCCAAGCAGGCTTCCTTGCTTTATTAGATTAGGTTATATCTCAACCTTGATTCTATTGACATTTTAGGCCAGATAATTTTTTATTATATGATCATTCCTATGGATTTTAGGTTATATATCAGCACTCCTTGTCTAGACATTCTAGATGTCAGTAGCCCCTCCCACAGTTGTGACAACCTAAAATGTCTCTAGGCATTATCCATTGTTTCCTGGGAACAACATTTGCCAAGGGTTGAGCCATGTAAATGAAGAAATAAGAACTTTTTAAAACACATTTTCATTTAATCTCAGTAGTATTCTGGGAGGATAGAAGTTAACTTTCCTGCTCATTTATTCAGTTTTGGGTCAAAACCCTGCATTTAAGTTTCCAGTCGAACAGTGTACTCAATTTCTATTAGTTCTTTCTATTCCTTGAACATTAGAAGTTTGCTTCTGCTTGAGGGTTTTTACGCTCCTGCCAGTGATGCTATTTTCCAGATCTTCACAGGATTCACTGCTTTACCTTATGCAGAGACCAGATAAAGTGTGACTTCTTCAGAAAGTTCTTCCCAACCACCTTATCTAAAATATCACCTCTTCTCTCTAAATTTCATTACCTATTTTTTCTTTATAGCATTTATCATTTATCACTATTTGTTATTATATTTGTATTAACGAGATTAACCTTGAGCCCATAATGCTATTAAATAAGTCACACAGAGAAGATTAAATATTGCATGCCTTCTCTTATATGAAATTCTCAAAGTATAAGTAATTTAAAGAGCAAAATAAAAGATTATAGGAAACTGCAAAGTAGATCTTTTGCTCATGGAAAGGGGACCCAGGGATAAAGGGAGGGAGGAAGAAGTGGAGGGGAGGGGGAAGTACAAAAGGATTAAGTTGTGCTATGTACATGTGCTAACTTCCCTCCATGAATGTATTCATTATGTATTGCATATATGTAGTAGTCAAAATAAATTTTAAAAGAGTAGGCTTACTGTTATGACGACTCTCAAATTTCATTGACTTAAACAGTAAAATGTATTATTTGTTCCAATCATAGTTTTATGTTAGTTGGGAGATTGTGCATTATTCAGAGACTCTAGCTCTTTTGGACGTATCACTCCTTCATCTGCTAGAGCCTTGACCTTTCTGCTTTAAACTGGTTGATGGGGAAAGATAGCATGGAGGATTGGGTTGAAAGCAGGTCTAGAAATGACACAACCTCTTTTTCCTATAAGTACAGTGTTAGAGTTCAGCCACGTGGCCTTGCTTAACTGCAAGGGAGAGTGGGAAATACAGTCAAGTTATGTACACAGGAGAGAAAAGGAAATGAAGTTTCCTTTGAACCACTGTATACTATTTACCATAATGTATTTATAATATTTATACATTTATTGAGTGTTTCTCCAACTGAAATATAAGTTCCATGGAGGCAGGGCTTTGACTATTTTGTTTCCCATTGTATACCAAATCCTGAGAACAATGTCTGGGATGTGATTTATACTCAATAATATTTGCTCCAAGGATACCTGAATCAGTGTTGTCTATGTCATCTCCTACTGTTTCCACTCTTAGAAAACTGTTTCTGTTGTGCGGTAGGTACAAATGACTAAATGCATCAGTGAGTAGTGGTTTTGAAATAATAGGTGGGTTTGATTTGTAGCTTTCCCACTAACTGTGTGATATTAGAAAATTAACCATTGTAAGCCTTAGTTTTCTCATCTATGAAATGAAGAAACTAAAAACTATTATATAGGATTATTGTTATGTGATATAATATACAAATGCTTTACCTGGTGTTTCATACATCATAAATTGTAAAAAAAGATAGCTTTTTAAAAAAAAAAATTTTAGCCAGACTCTTCTGTGAATCCCAGTTGATTCTTTTGTGCACAGTGGTACAACACATATCATTTTTACATCTTCACTCACTGGAATTATATAAACAATCTTATTTATTTATAGTCTTACATTTAATCATTTATTCATCTGTTCACTCAACTGTTTATAACTCATCTATTTAAGATACTTTGTTAGGTAATGTGGAGAGACAAGAATAATATCCATTGTGAAGTTTATATTTAGAGAATTATAATACAATCTGATTCTCTATTAACATATTCAAGGATAAATGTGAGAGAGTGTTTATTTTAAAGAAATATGCATAGTCTCTATGGAGAGACTCTCAGAATCTTATTCATGGGAATTCTGTATTAATCATGTAATATAATTACCCTTCCCGTCGTTATTTGAATCTCCTTTAGAGTATCACTTCACCTTAAGATCTAATATAATGCTTTACAAAATAAGATATTCTTTGTCAGTAATACAAACTGACTTGAGATATTTATCCAGTACAATTTTATTTTCCCATAAAGTATATTGGAAAGTTGAAAATATGCCATAACAAGTGAATTTAAAAAAGAACAAAAGTTATTATTTGATTAGTCAGTTGATTACAATGATAACACCAAAAGTGGTCCATCATTTAAGAATTAATTTATGTCCTGTCAGCTACTAGAGGCCATTCTAATGAGTTCATCTCTCATCTTCAAAAGTATATAAATTATTATTGTTTTTCACATACACTAGATGAATTGTCATTCTCTCATTTTCAGATAAGCATATTTAGAGCACAGGCCATATCTTATATTTTATTGATTTAGTTTGTTTTTAGTATTTCTTACTGTCTGGGCATGTAGTAGATGCTTAGTAAGCTCTTTGAATTATAGAATTTAGATGATAGACAACAATACTTCTTACTCAAGAGAGATCACTTTTTACAGAAAACCCAAGGAATAGTCTAGCCTCTGCTTTAAATGGCTCTTATAAAAAGGAGGTAATTTTGAAGGCAGGTTATTTCACTATTGGATATTTATTTCACTGAGTGTTTACTTTTTCTTATATTGAGCTGAAATTTACCCATTGGTGGTTCTAGTCTATTCTATTAGTGCAAGCCTGATGGTGTACTCCTTCTTTTACTTGTTAGCCCTTCAAATTTTGAAAACAATTATAGTATATCTCATCAAGTTTTACTTCTCATTTATTAAAAATTAGGAGTGGCTAAGGTTTTGTGGATGTGAAGATGCATTTGTTATTGTCACATTCCATTTTTTCAGTTTCTCCTTATTAGATATGGCTCACAAATGACTCAACAAGGTCATGATACACTTCTTATGTGAATAATTTGTGCCTCCTTTTAAGTTGTGAATTTGAAATGGAACAAAGTTCTTTAAAGTTCTATGGTCTGATTTGTACATTTTTCATAATCAAGATAACTTACATCTATTAATGGTTTTGTGTGTTGTGATAATTTTTGTAATATTGATCAACCAAAATGGTTTTTTTTGCATTCCCTTTCTCAAGCCTGGATAAGCATCTGTGCAACTGATTTTTTGCACAAGGTAAGAGGAAGTATCTATGTTTATCTTCGTTAATTGTGGTCTAACATCTTTGCTAATGAAGATTGTTTGAATCTTAAGTCTGACAATGATGTTCATGGCTAGCCTCCTATCTTTGAAACATCTGAAAAAATTATTAAATAGGTACTTATTTTTCCTCAGTCTTGAATATAAATGTTGAACCATTTGAGTAATGACTTTTTCTAGGAGATGTGAGAAGTTAATATTGCCATGTTTAAATGCTACCATTTCTTGATTTTTATCGTCTTTTCTCATATTCACTTATCATCATTGATCCAATGTACATTGATCCAGTGCAAGAACACTGTACTTCTAAGAATGGGATAGAAAAATCCAGGGAATAACAATGTCTAACTATGCACTGAGCCTTGTAGATATATCTTCTTTCATCTCCAGTGTTTACATGTTGGTTCAGACACTCATTATCTTTCATCTAGACTTTTGCTTTAGCCTTCCAACTGTACTTTCTGTATAGTCTCAACATTCTCCAATCTGTTGTCCATTTTACTGCCAGAGGGGGTAAAGCAAATATTGTAATTTTACTACTTATGATCCATTCGATTTCAACTGTTTAGTGATTAAAGTAGAGGTTTCTTAATATTCATATGTTTCCCCATAGTCTGACTTTTATCTAACTCTCACAACTTTTTTCTTGCATCTCTGGGCCATTTATTTCCAAGCAACTTACCCTTTCCACAATCACAGCTGCACACTTTGGCTGCCTTGTGGACATCTACTGAAGATTCAGTTCAAGTTTTACATATTACCTTTTCTCTAGAAAAACTTTCTGGATTCTTCCTTTTCCTTTACCCAACATAGGGGGTTTATTACTTCATTCTTCAGATCTCCATTTCACAATGTGCCTCTGTATATCAGAGAGTTTAAAATTTATTATACTTGTTTTTACACGTAGACTTGTTTAGCTCACTTCCTCTAACCAACACTCTTTTCTTTGAAGAGTATTCTAAGTCTTACTCATCTCTCAATTTCCTGCACCTATCACAATGCCTAGCATAGAGTTACTAGCCAGCGAAGGCTAAGGAAGATTATTGAAACCACCAGAAACCTTTAATAGGCCACAATTTGGAGAATACTGCTGAAACTCTTTGAATATTGAATCTGACAGAAATAGATTAGGAAAACCAGATGTTGTTTTTAAGGGTTCTGTTTTTAGCATGTAAATTAAAATTTCATTTAGAAGTACAAGTCTAATTTGGGAAGCAGAATGCAGTTGTAGAATTTGAGAAGATTACATATGTAAATTCTCCAAAGGCTGATCCATCATCATGGCTGCCTGAAACAGTACAATCTGTGTGGAAGGAGAATGGTTTCCTGAATGATAAAGTGAACCATCCCAGACTTTTTGTATTGTAGCTTTCCTGCCTACCTCATTCAGTTACCACCTTTTGATTTACTCAGATTAACTCACCAGTGTAGAGTCAGATTTTCTTATTTTCCATCTGTGAAAATGCTTTAGGCCGCAAGTTCCAGTTAGACTGTGCCACTGTCCTGCTTCATATCCTCCAGGGATAGGTTTTTATTACCTTCAAGATAAAATCTAACCTTCTTAGTGTATTGTTCAATGTCTTCTATGATTTAATTCCTATCACTGTCTCCATACTCACCTTATTTCTCCATATATAATCTTCCTGGAACTCCTTTGCACACTTTTTCAGTTGCCTGATTTTTATACATAAGAAAGTTCAGGTGATATGCCCTCTTGGAAGCCTTCTGTGAAGACACAGGGGCTGGTTCTCTTTGCTCTTGTGGAGTACGTTGAGCATTGTATTGATAGTAGTGTTTTACTTGTTTACCTTTCCCAGTAATATCTTTGAGGACAGGAACCTTTCAGATTTATATTTGTATTTCCAAAACTTAGTGTAGTGGGTACAGTTTTGTTGAATGAATTAATAACCAGATACTTATAGCTCAGGAGGTAATTTAAAAATTATTTCCTTTTGGTATAGATTAGAACATAAACTTATTTTTCAATTGAATGGTCCCTTTTTAAAAATTAAATTCTTTTATTGGTACATTGTAGGTATACAACACAATTACATTTCTCATTGGGAACTGTACCTTTACATAATGCATCTTGGTTCTTATTTTTTCCCCATTCTTAGCCCTCCCTTCACCCCGTCCATCCTTCCCTATTTACAAAGACTTTATTTCCATTTTTTGCATTTCTCAGCATTTTTCCTTTCCCTTCTTTCCTTTCCCCTGCTCCTCCCACTAACCCTACCCCTTTGGACCTTTACTTCCTATTTTGCATTATCGATTATTCATTCTAATCATTGGTACATTTTAGGTATACAGTATAATGACATTCATCATTGGAAATTTGCACCTTTACATAGTCTCTCTTGGTTCTTATTTTTCACCCTTGCCCAGCCCTCCCTTCAACCCCTCCAGTCCTCCCTATTTACAAAGATTTTGTTCCTATTTTTCCATTTTCTCATATTAATCCCATTCCCTTCTATCCTTTCCCCTAATCCTCCCACTTCCTTCCCCTTTGCCCCTTTTCTTCCTATTTCACATGACCTATTATACATTTAGTCCTTATTTACACTTTCAGTTTCTCACACCAGAGAAACTATTTGGTATTTATACATGTGTGTCCTATTCATTTCACTTAAGAGTATCACCTCAATGTGCATCCACTTAGCTATAAAGGTCTCTAATTTCTCATTTTTTATAGCAGAGTAGTACTCCATTTTATAAAAAACGCCACATTTTCTTTATCCAGTCTCCAGTTGATGGGCATTTGGGGTCTTTCCAAGTTTTAGCTATCACAAACTGTGCTGCTATGAACATGGGCGCACATATATCACTGTGGTATGGTACTTTTAATTCTTTGGGGAAGATCCCCAGCAGTGGAATAGTGGGGTCAAATGAGACTTCCAGTCCTAGTTCTTTGCGGTATCTCCATACTGATTTCCACAGTGTTTGCACCAGTCTACACTCCCACCAGCAGTGGAGCAGGGTTCCTCTTTCCCCACAGCCCCACCAGCATTTGTTATTGGTTGATTTCATGATAGCAGCCACTCTTTCTGGAGTGAACTGGAATCTCAGCGTTGTTTTCTTTTGCATCTCTCAAATGACCAGTGATGTTGAACATTTTTTCATGTATTTATTTGCTATTTCTACTTCTTTGTCTGAGAAATGTCTGTTCATTTCAGATGCTCATTTTTGGATTGGGTCTTTAAATTTGGGAGGTCTGATCTTTTTAAGTTCTTTATAGATTTGAGATAGTAGACCTTTGTTTGAGGAAACGCAGGTGAAGATTTTTTCCCACATTGTGGGTTGTCTCTTCACACTGCTGGTGGTTCCTCTTGCTGTGCAGAAGCGTTTTAATAAGAAGAGATCCCACTTGTTGATTGTTTGTGCTAGTTCATGGGCAACTGAGGTTTTGTTCATAAAATCTTTCCCTACACCGATGTCTTCAAGGGTTCTACCTAACCTGTGTTCCAACTGGTTCAGAGTTTCTATTTTAATATTTAGATCTTTAATACATTTCAATTTTAGTTTAGTGTATGGTGAGAGATACAGGTCTAGTTTTAATCTTTGGCAAGTTGAAGCCCAATTTTTCCAACACCGTTTATTAAAGAGGCTATCTTTCCTCCAGTGAGGGTGTTTGGCTCTTTTATAGAAGATGAGATGGCTGAGTGTGTCTGGCATTGTTTCTGCATCTTCTAATCTGTTCCACTGTCCTCAGGTGTGTTTCTTTGCCAGTACCATGCTGTTTTTTTTTTATCACAGTAGCTTTGTAGTATAGTTGCAGGTTGGAGACTGTGATGGCCCCTGCCACGTCTCTGTTCCCTAGAATTGCTTTTGCTATTCTGGGTCTCTTCTTGTTCCAAATGAATTTTTGGATTGCTTTCTCAAGGTCTATGAAGTATGCTGCTGGGATCTCAATTGGAATTGCATTGAATATATATATAGCAGTTTTGGAAGTATGGCCATTTTCACTATATTAATCCTTCCTAACCAGGAGCAGGGGATGTCTGTCCATTTTCTGATATCATCTTCAATCTCTCTTTTCAGAGTGCCATAGTTTTCAGAGAAGAGGTCTTTGATTTCTTTCATTGGGTTTATTCCTAGGTATTTCAGTGTTTTGGATGCTATTGTGAAATGAATTATTTGCCCTATTTCTCTCTCAGTGAATCTGTCATTCGTGTAGAGAAAAGCTATTGATTTTTGTGTGTTGACCTTGTAACCAGCTACTTGACTGAATTAGGTTATTAAGTCTAGAAGACTTTTGGTGGAGTTCTTGGGGTCTTCTATATAGAGTATCTTGTCATCTGCAAATAATGACAATTTGACTTCTTCATTTCCTATCTTTATTCCTTTTATTTCTTTCTCTTGTCTAATTGCCATGGCTAATGTTTCCAGAACTATATTGAACAAGAGTGGTGATAGTGGACATCCTTGTCTTGTTCCTGATTTGAGTGTGAAGGATTTCAGTTTTTGACCATTTAGTATGATATTGGCTGTTGGTTTTTTATAGATGGCTTCTATCAGTTTGAGATAGAGACCATCTATTCCAATTTTTTGTAGGTTTTTTTTTATCATAAATGCATGTTGGATTTTGTGAAATGCTTTTTCTGTGTCTATGGAGATAATCATATGGTTTTTGTCCCTGGCTCTATTGATATAGTGTATTACATTGATTGATTTTCATATATTGAACCATCCCTGCATCCATGGGATGAATCCCAGTTGATCAGGGCGTATGATCTTCTTGATGATCTTCTGCATTCTGTTTGCCATTATCTTATTAAGGATTTTTGCATCTCTGTTCATTAGTGAGATTGGCCTATAGTTCTCCTTTTCAGTTGGGTCTTTCTCTGCTTTGGAGATCAAGCTGATGCTTGCTTCCAGGAATGAATTTGGGAGTATTGGTTCCCTTTCAATTTCATTGAAGAGTTTAAACAGTAGTGGCAGCAGTTCCTCTCTAAATGCCTTGTAGAATTCAGCAGTGAAGCCATCAGGGCCAGGGCATTTCTTAGTTGATAAGTTTTTAATTACGTTTTCAATTTCATTGCTTGATATTGGGTTGTTCAGAATTTTTAGGTCTTCTTCGTTCAACTTTGGAAATTCATATGTATCTAGGAATCTGTCCATTTCTTCTGTGTTGTCTATCTTATTGGCATATAGGTTCTGGAAGTAGGTATTGATGATCCTCTGGATTTCTGCTGGGTCCATTGTAATTTCCCCCTTTTCATTCCTGATTGCATGGATTTGGGCCTTTTCTTTCCTTTTTCTGACAAGGTTGGCTAAAGGTTCGTCAATTTTGTTGATTCTTTCGAAGAACCAACTCTTGGCTTCATTGATTTTTTTGTATTGTTCTCTTAGTCTCCATTGCATTGATTTCTCCTCTGATCTTTATAATTTCCTCCCTTGTATGAGCTCTAGGGTTGTCCTGTTCTCCTTTTTCTAGAAGCTTGAGGTTCAGCATCAGGTTGTTTAATTGGGCTCATTCTGTTTTCCTAATATGCGTATTCACCACTATGAATTTCCCTCGTAAGACTGTTTTCATTGTGTCCCATAGATTCCGATATGTTGTATTGTCATTGTCATTTAATTGAAGGAACTGTCTGATTTCTTCTTTAATTTCCTCTGTGACCCATTGGTTATTCAGAAGTGTGTTGTTCAATTTCTACGTGTTTATGAAATGTTTTGGTTTCTTTTGCTATGGATCTCCAATTTCATTGCACTATGCTCTGATAATATACAGGAGATAACTTCACTTCCTTTGCAATTACTTAAACATGTTCTGTGTGTGAGTATGTGGTCTGTTTTTGAGAATGAGCCATGTACAGCTGAGAAGAGTGTGTATTCTGATTTTGTGGGGTGGCAGACTCTGTAAACATCTGTTAAGTTCATTTGTTCGAGAGTTCGACTGAGTTCTAGTATTTCATTACTTATTTTTAGTCTAGTTGATCTATCTATTTGTGACAGTGGAGTGTTGAGGTCCCCCACTACAGTTGTATTAGTGCATATATGACTTTTCATGTCTGTTAGTAGTTCTTTTATATAATTGGGTGCACTAGTGTTTGGTGCATAGATATTTATGATTGTCATCTCTTCCTCTTGGATTGTTCCCTTTACAAGGATGTAGTGTCCTTCTTTGTCTCTCTTAATCAGCGTTAGTTTGAAATCTACTGGATCTGCAAAGAGGATAGCTATGCCTGCTTTTTTTCAGGTTCCCATCACATGGAGTATTGTTTTCCACCCTTTAACCTTCAGTCTGTGAGTTTCCTTTTGAATTAAGTGTGTTTCTTGTATGCAGCATATTGTTGGATTTTGCTTCTTGACCCATTCTGTCAGTCTGTTTCTTTTGATTGGTGAATTGAGACCATTAACATTGATGGTTATAACTGAAACGTATTGACTTGTCATTGCCATCACTTTTTCTTTTTGTTGGGGTCTCCCCCTTTACATTTAATTTCTTGTCATGCCAGATGGGTTCATTCTGCCTTGCTTCCTGGGGTTGTGATCCTCAATGTCTGTTCCTAGGATATTGTGTAAAATTCTTTGGAGAACTGGTTTGGTATTCACGAAGTTCCTAAGGTGCTCTTTGTCATGAAAGTATCTTATTTGTCCATCCATTTTGAAAGATAGTTTTGCAGGGTACATCAATCTGGGTTGGAGGCTGTTTTCTTTTAGGGCTTGGAATATGTCACTCCAAGCTCTTCTTGCCTTGATGGTTTGTGTTGAGAAGCCTGCTGTGATTCTGATGCACTTATCTTTGTATGTGATTTGTTTCTTTTTTCTGACTGCTTGTAGAACTTTGTTCTTCTGTTGTGTTTCTGGAATCTTAACAAATATATGCCTATGTGTAGATTTGTTTTGATCAAGGCTATTTGGAGTCCTATATGTCTCACTTATCTGTATGTCAAGCTCTTTTCCCCTGCTTGGGAAGTTTTCTGCCATTATTTCTGTGAAGAGATTTTTTATGTCATCTCCACCCTCTCCTGTTTCTTCATTGACTCCAATCAGTCTTATGTTATTCTTCTTTGCATCATCTAGCAGCTGCTGGATTGATTTCTCATGTTCCCTTATAATTTTGAAGCAATTTTTCTTTTCCTGGTCACTCATTGCAATCTTATCTTCTATATCTGAAATTCTGTCCTCACATTGGCTCATTCTGCTGTGTAGACTTTCAGTGGAGTTTTTCATGTCCTGGAAATCTGTTTGCATCTGTTTTATGGATTCCATTTGTTTCTTATGTTGGGATTCCATCATGTTCCTGAGCTCCTCTCTAGATTTATTGATCATGTCTTGCACTAGGAGCACAATTTCTCCTGTTATCTGAGAAATTATTTCTGATTTCATTGTTTCCAGATCCCCTTTTGTTGCCAGTTCAGTGGGTCCAGGTGGTTGAGTATCAGAGCGTTCCATCTCATTTCCCTTTGGGGTTGCTGTAGGTGACCTGAAAATCTGGTTTTGAGACTTATTTACATGTTTTCTCATTTCGGCTGGGGGGGTGGCTGTTGGCACCTGCACGAATTACCTGCTCTGAGCTGTGAGAGGTGGGACAGGGGCCAGGAGCAGCGGTAGGGATGGTGGCCCCCTGTGGTCTGGGAGCAGCGGGAGGGATATTGGCCGGAAAGCCCCTTCCTCTGGACCAGGAGCAGTGGAATGGAGGCTCAGAAGCCCCTACCTCTGGGCTGGGAACGGTGGGAGGGATGTTGGCCTGGAAGCCCCTTCCTCTGGGCCAGGAGTGGTGGGACAGAAGGTGGCCCAAAAGCCCTTCCCTCTGGGCTGGGAGCAGTGGGAGGGATGGTGGCTGGGAAGCCCCTTCCTCTGGACCAGGAGCAGTGGGATGGCGGCTCAGAAGCCCCTACCTCTGGGCCAAGAGCAGTGGGACTCAGTACCATGGTCTGGTGGTCCAGTGTCCTCTGTGTCTTTGTAGTGTGGAACCAGGTGATTGTACAGAGGAGCAGGGTTGGGGGGTGTCCAGTGTATTGCTGCCAGGGTGCGGGCTGATTCGGCGTGTTCCATGTGACTCGCGACCTTGGTAGGGTGTGCCAATTGAATGATCCTTGAAACAACAATTTATTGAAATTATACTAGTTTTTTTTTTTTTAGTTCTGCAATGAATGTATGTGTATTAATAGTAATCAAAGAATATATAACTTTTTGCATTATGACTAGCATTTAAGTACAAAATTAGCATTTAAATGACTCATTGGGAAATAGACATTAAAGCATATGTAAATAGCTATAATACAAAATAGAAAATGTATAAATAGAGTCCTATATAAGACCAAGGGTAGGAGATCATTTGCTATAAAATGTTGGGAAATTGGATACAAACTACTCCTTTGGGGAAAAATGGGTCAACCACTTTTTTTTGAACAGCTGTGAGATGAAAATAGAGACATCTAAGACCATAGTTTGCTGAATTTGGGCTCATCCATAGCCCTACAATTAAAAAGTTGCCAAGCAAGTAATCAGCCTTAGGTCCATATTTTTTCAAATCACATGCAACCAAACTGAACTGTCTGTACTGAATTTTTCTTTTTGCAGAAGTAGAACATTTTTTTTTTAGTTTAATACTTTACTAGATGGCTAGCTTTTCAGTGTTAATATTCTTTGTGTATCTCTATTACCTTATTGAGTGGTATATTGATTTACAGCTTATCTATTCCTATTAGTTCTGGGAAAAAGATAGAGTGGGTGCAAAAATTTATCTTAAATACACCTTTGAAATATCCTGTTATGGAATGTGGCTTAACAACCTAGATTTCTTATTTATGTTGTAGATGTATATTCCTAAAGAGAGCTAGGGTATATGTATTTAGAAAATTATTTTTTAGATGCTTTCTTTTTTGGGGAGTTCTTGTGTTACACTTTGTGAATATGTTTACTGTATAATGAAAACAAATATTAAAATATTTTATGAAATGATAGGAAGAGGCTGTGTAATGGGCATGAGTGCCCTAAAATTAAAACTCCCAAAGTTCTCTTTCCTAAAACATCCTCAAGGACAAATTTTAGAATTATTCTCTTGCCTGAGAAATTGTGGACTGTTTCATCTTCAGTGTAATTCCTTATTATGAAACTTTTGACATATCCCTTGAATTGCATGTCGCTAACACATAGGGTTATTTTCTACCTCTTCAAAGTTGTTTTTGGTTTGTGAGGTGGAATATATGTTCTATATAAAGGTCAGTTTTAATTAATAACCTGTTTTCTACATTTTTGAGCAATATGAATTCCTCATAGCTTTTATGTGAGATAGTTTTCATTGTAAAATAAAACAAATTGAGCTTTTATTACAACATCAGCAGCATAACCATTTAAAATGTGTAAAATTCTACACTGCCGCAAAGTTTATTTCTAGATGTCTCAGCAGGCCTATATATCAGAGTGAAATAAGATATATAATTATCATATCATTTCACCAGGTACATATTACATTTACAGATTCACATCTTTCTTTTTCCTTCCCAAATACACTTATAACTTTTATTTCTGTATATTTGTTTTCTGTGTGTAATTTTAAAAAATCTGTAGAATCATTGTCCACAAAGTATATAAACACGCACTATTAGACTAAATCTGTACTTCCTTCAAGATTGTCTTAATCTTTTTCCTCATTGCTGGGACACAATACATGACACTTGAAACTTAAGGGAGAAAAAGTTTATTTTGCTTACATTTTCAATCCATGGTCAGCTGGGTTCATGGCAGGAAGGAATGGTAGAAGGTTGGACAGAGGAAACCTTTTCCTGTTTTGGTGGCAAGGAAGTAGAGCATGAAGGGATGCACTAACCAGGGAGATGTACCCTTTCAGGTCATGCCACCAGGGACTATCTCTTCTGATTATCCCTTCCCCACAGCACATTCACCTGTGGGTTCATCAATGAATTAATTCACTAATGAGTACAGCACTCCAATGATCCAGTTACCTTCCTAAAGCCTCACCTCTGAACACATGAGACTTTTGGGGGACACTCTATATAAGTACCATGCCCTAACCAATTGTGTCATTGGAGTTCCTGAGGGACACTGTAGATCACCCGGAGTGTTGCAGGGTGAACAACTCAGGTGCCAGCCCCGTAGCCAGAAACCAGAAGCAGCCTGAACTTCAGTGGAACTAAATACCCAAGTTTTCTGGGATTATCCACCACGGCCGTAATTCTACTGCTGGTTTGCTGGGATCAATCAACACATGTCTAGGCTCTGCCCTTCTGTCTACAAGTGATAGCAGAGACATGCCTTGAAGTTCTGTCTATCTGGAAACGGGTTATCTTTCCATCTTTTGATGTCTTCTTTATTGTTTTTAGATACTATAGTTTTCACTATAGATAATTTCTTTTTTTAGTTCTTTTATTGGTACATTTTAGGTATACAATTCGTTTACATTTATCATTGGGTGTTTGCACCTGTACATGATATATCTTGGTTCTTATATTTTCCCCATTACCTGTGCGCCCTTCACCCCCTCTACCCTTCCCTATTTACATAGATTTCATTTCCATTTTTTTTCTTTTCTCATAGTTTTTCCTTTCTCTCTTTTCCTTTCCCCTTCCCCTCCCTTCACACCTTCGTCTTTGGACCTGTTTTCCTATTTCAAATTATCAATTATTCATTTTAATCATTTTAACCCTTCTTTACACTATCAGTTTCTCACACTAGAGAAACTATTTGGTATTTACACATGTGTGTCCTATTTATTTCACTTAAGAGTATGGCCTCGATATGCAACCATTTAGCTATAAATGACTCTAGTTTTTCATTCTTTATGGCTGAGTAGTACTCCATTTTATATAAAAACCACATTTTCTTTACCCAGTTTCTAGCTGATAGGCACTTGGTCTGCTTCCAAGCTTTAGCTATTACAAACTGTGCCACTCTGAACATGGGTGCACATATATCACTATGGTATGAGTCTTTTAATTCTTTTGGGAAAATACCCAACAGGGGAATAGCTGGGTCAAATGGGATCTCTAGTCCTAGTTCTTTGAGGTATCTCCATACTGACTTCCACAGTGGTTGCACCAGTCTGCACTCCCACCAACAATGGAGAAGGATTTCTTGCTCCCCACAACCCCACCAGCATTTGTTATTTGTTGATTTCTTGATAGCAGCCATTTTTTCTGGGGTGAAGTGAAGTCTCAGTGTGGATTTCATCTGCATCTCTGGAATGACTAGTGATGTTGAACATTTTTTCATATATTTATTTGCTGCTTTTACTTCTTTGTCTGAGAAATGTCTGTTCATTTCAGATGCCCATTTTTGAATTGGGTATTTGAATTTCAGGGGTCTGATTTTTTTCAGTTCTTTATATATTCTAGATAGTAGTCCTTTGTCTGAGGTACAGCTGCTAAAATTTTTTTCCCATATTGTAGGTTGTCTGTTAGCTCTGTTGATGGTTTCTTTTGCAGTGCAGAAGCTTTTTAATAAGATGAGATCCCAGTTGTTGATTCTTTCTGCTAGTTCCCGTGCTATTGAGGTTTTGTTCATGAAGTCTTTTCCTATGCCAGTGTCTTCAAGAGTTCTACCTAACTTATCTTTCAGCAAGTTTAGTGTTTCTGTCTTAATATTTATATCTTTAATCCACTTCGATCTTAGTTTAGTGCATGGTGGTAGGTATGGGTCTAGTTTTAATCTTTGGCAGGTTGAAATCCAGTTTTTCCAACACCATTTATTAAATCAGCTATCTTTCCTCTAATGATGGTGGTTGGCTCCTTTGTCAAAGATGAGGTGGCTGAGAATGTCTGGAGTTGTTTCTCCATCTTCTAATCTATTCCACTGATCCTCAGGTCTGTTCCTTTGCCAGTACCATGCTGTTTTTATCACAGTAGCTTTGTAGTATAGTTTCAAGCCTTGGATTGTGATACCCTGAGCCATGTCTCTGTTGCTTAGAATTGCTTTTGCTATTCTAGGTCTCTTCTAGTTTCAAATGAATTTTTGGATTGTTTTCTCTAGTTCTGTGAAGTATATTGTTGGAATTTCAATTGGCATTGCATCGAATCTATATAGTAGTATTGGAAATATGGCCATTTTCACTATATTGGTTCTTCCTACCCAGGAGCAAGGGATGTCTTTCCATTTTCTTGTATCCTCTTCAATCTCTTTTTTCAGAGTGCTGTAGTTTTCAGTGTAGAGGTCCTTTGCTTCCTTTGTTAGATTGATTCCTAGATATTTCATTTTTTTGGATGCTATTGTAAAAGGAATTGTTTCCCTAATTTCTCTCTCAGTGAGTCTGTTATTTGTGTACAAGAAGGCTATTGTTTTTTGAGTGTTGACCTTGTATCCAGCTACTCTACTGAATTTGTCAATTAATTCTAGAAGTCTTCTGGCAAAGTTTTTTGGGTCTTCTATGTAAAATATCATATCATAAGCAAATAATGACAGTTTAACTTCTTCTTTTTCTATCTTTATTCCTTTTAATTCTTTCTCTTTTCTAATTGCTGTGGCTAATGTTTCCAGAACTATATTGAACAGGAGTGGTGATAGTGGGCATCTTTGTCTTGTTCCTGATTTCAGTGTGAAAGTTTTCAGTTTTTGACCATTTAGTATGATGTTGGATGTTTGTTTTTCCTAGATAGCCTTAATCAGGTTAAGATAAAGACCTTCTATTCCAATTTTCTGTACGGTTTTTATCATGAATGGGTGCTGGATTTTGTTGAATGCTTTTTCTGCATCTGTTGAGATGATCACATGGTTTTTGTCCTTGACTCTGTTAATATGGTGTATTACATTTATTGATTCACGAATGTTGAACCATCCTTGCATCCCTGGGATAAATCTGACTTGGTTAGGGTGTATGATCTTCTTGATGACCCTCTGTATTCTGTTTGCCAGTATCTTGTTGAGGATTTTTGCATCTGTGTTCATTAGGGAGATTGGGCTATAGTTCTCTTTTTGGGTTGGGTCTTTCCCTGGTTTTGGAATCAAAGTTAACAGTTGCTTCCAGGAATGAATTTGGAAGCCTTGCTTCCCTTTCAATTTCCTTGAAGAGTTGAAAGAGTAATGGCATTAGTTCTTCTTTAAATGTCTTGTAAAATGCAGTAGTGAAGCCATCCGGACCTGGGCTTTTCTTTGTTGGTAAATATTGTATTACATTTTAAATTTCACTCATTGTAATTGGGGTGTTTAGAATTTCTATATCTTCTTAATTTAACTTTGGCAGTTCGTATGTTTCTAGGAATCTGCCCATTTCTTCTGTGTTTTCCATTTTATTGGAGTAGAGGTTCTCAGAGTAGGTATTGATGATCCTCCGGATTTCTGTTGGATCTGTTGTGACTTCCCCTTTTTCATTCTTAATTGCATGAATTTGAGCCTTTTCATTCCTTTTTTTGTTAAGGTTGGCTAAAGGTTTATCGATTTTATTTATTCTTTCAAAAAACCAACTCTTTGATTTATTGATTTTTTGTATTGTTCTCTTAGTCTCCATTACATTGATTTCTGCCCTGATCTTTATAATTTCCTCTCTTGTACAAGCTTTGGATTCATTATGCTCTTCTTTTTCTAGGAGTTTGAGGTTCTGCATAGGTTATTTATCTGACTTCTCTCTGTTTTCCTAATAAGGGCATTCACTGCTATGAATTTCCCATGTAGAACTGCTTTCATTGCATCCCATAGATTCCTGTATGTTTTGCTGGCATTTTCATTTACTTGTAGAAACTGTTTAATTTCTTATTTAATTACTTCTGTGACCCATTGGTTGTTCAAGAGGGTGTTATTCAGTTTCCATGTGTTTGTTGGGGTTTTGTGGTTTCTTATGTTATTGATCTCCAATTTTATTGCACTATGGTCTGATAATATACAGGGGGTAACTTCAGTTCTTTTACATTGACTTAGACATGTCCTATGAGCTAGCATGTGGTCTCTTCTGGAGAATGACCCGTGTGCAGCCGAAAAGAATGTGTATTCCGATTTTGTGTGGTGGAACACTCTGTAAACATATATTAAGTCCATTTGTTCCATAGCTTGGTTCAGTTCTAGAATTTCCTTGTTAACTTTTTGTCTAGATGATCTGTCTATTTGTGATAGTTGGGTATTGAGGTCCTCCCACTACAATTTTGTTAGTGTTTGTTTGGTTTTTCATGTCTATTAATATTTGTTTTGTGTAGTTGGGGGCATTCGTATTTGGTGCATATATATTTTGGATTGTCATCTCTTCCTCTTGGATTGTTCCCTTCACAAGGATGTAGTGACCATCTTTGTCTCTCTTAATTAGTTTTGGTTTGAAATCTACTTTGTCTGCAAATAAGATTGCTACCCCTGGTTTTTTCTGGGTTCCTGTGGCATGGAACTGTTTTCCATCCTTTTACTTTCAGTCTATCAGTTTCTTTTTGAGTTAGGTGTGTTTCTTGTATACAGCATATTGTTGTTTCCTTTTTAATCCATTCTGTCAGTCTCTTTCTTTTGATTGGCAAATTGAGGCCATTAACATTGAGGGTTATAATTGATAGGTATTGATTTATCCTTGTCATGATGTTTTACTTTTGTTGGCTCTTTTATTTCTTTTTTTTTCCCCCTTTCCCTTTAGTGTCTTACTTTGCCTGGTGGCTTCCCTCTGTTGGGCCTCATGGAGTTCTGGCCTTCATTGCTTTTTTCTAGGATATTGTTTAGAATTGCTTGTAGTGCTGGTTTGGTGTTCATGAAATTTCTCAGGTGTTCTTTGTCATGGAAGTATCTAATTTCCCCATCAATTTTGAAAGATAAGTTTTGCAGGATATGACAGTCTAGGTTGGAAGTTATTTTCTTTTAGGGCTTGAAATACTTCACTGCAGGCTCTCCTTGATTTGAGGGTTTGTGTTGAGAAGTCTACTGTGATTCTGATGGGCTTTCCTTTGTAGGTGATTTGTTTCTTTTCTCTAACTGCTTGTAGGATTTTGTTTTTCTGTTGGGTTTCTGGGATCTTTACTATTGTATGTCTAGATGTAGTTTTTTTTGATCGTGGCTAGTTGGAGTTCTATATGCTTCACTTATCTGTATGTCCAATTCTCTACCTCTGTCTGGGAAGTTTGCCACTATTACTTCTGTGTACAGTTTTTTATGTCAATTGTACTTTCTCCTGTTTTTTCATGGACTCCTATCAGTCTTATGTTATTCTTCTTTGCATCATTTAGCAGTTGTTGGATTGATTTCTTGTGGTCCCTTACTATTTTTGAGAAATCTCTATTTTCATGGTCTCTAACTGCGATCCTGTCTTCTATATCTGATATTGTTTCTTCAGATTGCCTTAATCTGCTGTGGATCCTTTCAGTGTAGTTGTTGATCTCCTGAATATCTGTTTGAATCTCTTTCATGGATTCCATTTCTTTCTTATGTTGGGTGATCATGGTTTCCATTTCTTTCTTATGCTGGGTATTCATGGCTTCCAGCATGTTTCTGAGCTCATCAATTTTTTTTTATCTGTTTCTATTCTAGATTCTCTAATCATGTCTTTCACTGTGCTCACCATCTCTGTAGATATCTGGGAGATTATTTCTGCTTTGAATTTTTCTAGAGCCTCATTCATCTGTTTTGTTCCTTCCTGTGCTATCAGTTTAGGGTATCCAGGTTGTTGGTTATGGGACTTTTCCATCTCATTTCCTCCAGGATTTACTCTTGGTTGGGTGGAAGTCAGAGTTTGTGCTTTGCTTAAATGTCTTCTCCTTTTTGTTTTTGGTACTGTCCTTGGTTTAACTCCTGGTTTGATAGTTGAAATTGCTTCTTGTAGGTATCTTTGTTGCTTGTAATTAGAACCCTTATGGAATGATTGCTTCTCAGAGGTGTCTTCCAGATATAGCTGGTCTTTAAGTTTTGAATCTCTAATGACTCTAAGGCTATCTCATTTTCCTTATACTAGGAAGCTTCATTGACTAGATATATACTAGATAGAGACCAACACCTTAGCCCAAGTGATACAATCAGCAACACCACTGCATCAAGTACATCTTTGATAATGACATTTTGTGGTAGTTATTAATCTATCACCTTTAGCTGTGTGAATTAAATCAAGATCGAGGACCAACCCAACATATAGTGAATAAACTCTTCAATATAACAAATTTACCCTTTGGGATGGGGAGTTAGAAGGGCTTGCGGAGAGAGGGACAGATGGGAAGAAGGATAGGGGAAGGTTAGCAGTGTGGCCAGTGGACACAGGTGAGAAGGAAAAAGAGAATACTAGGAAAATAAAGAAGAACTCCGAATGAGGACCAAAACAGGGACAAAAAGGGAAGATGAACAATGTGGGAGAGCAAGAGAGTGAGTGTAAGAGAGAGAGAAAGGAAAGAGAAAAGAAAGAAGAAAAGAAAAGAAAAAAAGGAGAGAAAAACAAATATTTGCAAAGAGTAGGAAAAAAATAAAGATGAGAGGAGCAAAGGAAAAGGAAAGAGAAAAACAAACTAATAATACTAATTTTGGGAATAAAAAATAACAATGAAGATGAAGGGCCTCTTTCAGGGTATGTCTCTGCTGTCACAGTAGACAACATGGGTAGCAGCGTGGGTGCAGATATAAGTTAATGAGTGTCAGCAAGCTAGTCACAGACCTGTGAGATTTAGGCAGATTTCTGGCTGCAAGTCCCAAGTTGAGCTCCCTGTCCTCCTGTAGGGTTGAACTCTGCAGAGTTGTACTGCGGGTTCCAGCTGCTCTTCCCCTGAAGATAGTCCCGGTCCTGATGGGAGGTGAAGATGACTCCAGCTTACCCAGTACAGTGCTCTGGTGGTCCGGTGTCCTCTGTGTCTTTGTAGTGTGGAACCAGGTGGCTGTACAGAGAAGAGGCCAAAGGAGCTGGTGTGGTGGGTGTGTGGCCAGTGGATTGCTGCCAGTTTTTTCTGTTATTTCTATTATTTTTCTGTCATATTTTCCAGTCATGTTGTTAGGTAATACAGGAATGTATTAGCCTGGTTTGATGTTTCTGATACATAATACATGCCCCAATAACTTTAAGAACTAGAGGTTTGTTTTTGCTTCAAGTTTCAATGAGTTCAGGCCAAGGTTATCTTGGACTTAGATATAATAAAACTCATCAATGAACTAATTCACTGATGACTATAGTATCCCCATGATTCAATTTCTTCCAAATGTTCCATCTGTAAAAATGAGATTTTTGGGTGACATTTTAGCTCTAAACCATAATGTTCTGCCTCTCTAAAAGGCTCATTTTCATCTGTTTATACAAAATGGATTGATTCCATCTCTAAGAGTTGCCAAGGTCATAATAATTTCAGCGTTGCTGAAAAGGCCATGTCCAAAGTCTCCTGTGAGACACAAGGCAAACTCTTGGCTGTGAGCCCCTATAAAATAAAAATAGAGAGTTACCAAACATACAGTGGCATAGAATAAACATTTCCATTACAAAAGGGAGTAATAAGGGAATAGACAACATTTGTACCAAACGAAGACTGAAATCCAGCAGGGCAAATAAATTCATTAACTGCATATCCAAACTCAGGGAAAGTTGTGATGAATTATGAGCTCCAAAGAACTTGGGCAGCCCTGCCTCTGTGGCCTTGCATGTTGCAGCTCTGTGAGCCTCTTTCTTGGGCAAATGCAGCTCATTGTCTACAGTTTTCCTCAGTAGATGTTCAATGTTCTAGGCCTCTCAAATTCAAGGGGTCTTCACCGTACCTTCAACTTCATGGTTCTCATTGTATGGATTGTCCTTTCAGGGACACACTGCCTGATCTCTCAGGCCTTCTGAAATTTGGCTGTAAGACTCTGTGACCTTTCAACCCTTGCATTCTGTATACCTGAAAAAGCAGCACCATGTGGATAATACCAAAGTCTGCCACCAGCTCTAGCAGTAGCCTACCCCCTCCCCTGCATCATGGCTGTTGTAGCTTCTGAGTGCTTGGATTGGTGAACTTTGGAAAATACTTGCCTTGGTAGCTGTTCTATTTTTTGCCTAGCTTGTTCTAAATAGGGCACCTGTGGCTTCATTCTAAAAGCAGCACCTTTCTTGAGCCTGTAAGGGAGGCAGAGTGGGAGGGGTCTGGCTAATTAC
Organism: Heterocephalus glaber; assembly: GCF_053883595.1. NCBI lineage: Eukaryota > Metazoa > Chordata > Mammalia > Rodentia > Bathyergidae > Heterocephalus > Heterocephalus glaber. The sequence goes on from NW_028258301.1 coordinate 3,114,582, forward strand.
TGAGATCCCTATAAACCATCTTTCTTACTGTCCTGATACAAAGTAGTTGGATTCTTTTTTAATGCCAGTCTTTTCAATAACAACACCTTCCTTTGCCCCAGCCTTACAGGTGCTTCCTTTCTGCCCAAGCTTCACATCTTTTTTTAAAATCACTGAGATGCAGTTCTTCACATTTGTTTGTTTGGCTCTGTTGTTTGCTCCTGATTCTCACTGTACATCTGGCTAAAAGCAACCTGTATACCCATGCCACACCCTGAAAATTTGGCTGCCTTGAAATTTCCTCCACAAGATCAGTTGTTCTCTGCCTTTAATTTTAGTCTCCTGAAAAGTCTCAGTACATGGACAAAATGTAGATCAATTTTCTGCCAGAGCATAACATACGTTTTCTGATCTGCCAGTGGAATGCTTATTTCCAGTGGAACTCTCCTGAACCTAGTCTTAACTGTCTGCCTTCCTAACATCATTCTGGTCTTCTGAACACTGAGATACATGGCACAGCAAGCAGTGCTTATAATATTCTAGGGTTTCTGTAGCCTGCATGTCAAAATTTTTTCAAATTCTTCCTGCAAACCAGCTCCAAAGACTTCTATACCACATTGTCAGGTACATTCATATCAAAGACTCCACTACTGGTATTAGTTTTCTGTATTAGTCTTTTTTTTTAATCACTGAGATGAAGTATCTTGCATCTACAACTTAAGTGATGAGAAGTTCATTTGGCCCACAGTATCAATAGGTTCAGTTAATGGTCCAGTTGCTCCAAGGCAGAAACAGCATGGTAGATGGGTCTGGCTTAGGGAAGCCACTCATGCCATAGTGGTTAGGAAGCAGGGAGAGAAGGGAGGAGTCATAGTTAAGAATTCAGATTGGAAGTCCCATTTGACCCAGCTATCCCTCTGCGGGTATCTTCCCAAAAGAATTAAAAGAATCATACCACAGTGATATATGCTCACCCATGTTTATAGTGGCACAGTTTATGATAGCTAAAACTTGAAAACAGCCCAATTGCCCATCAGCTGGAGACAGGATAAAGAAGATGTAGTTTTTTAATAAAATGGAGTACTGCTCAGCCATAAAGAATGAGAAACCAGAAACATTTATAGCTAAGTGGATGCATATTGAGGCCATATTCTTAAGTGAAATAAATAGGACACACATGTGTAAATACTGAATAGTTTCTCTGGTGTGAAAAACTAAAAGTGTAAATCAGGACTAAAGTGTATAATTAATAATGTGAAATAGGAAGAAAAGGCCTAAAGGAGTAGGGAAGTGGGAGGGGCAGGGGAAAGAAAAGAAGGGAAAAGAAAAAATGCAAGAAAAGGAAAAAAATGGAAACAAAGTCTTTGTAAATAGGGAAGGGTGGAGGGGGTGAAGGGAAGGCAGGGGAATGGGAAAAAAATAAGAACCAAGATGCATCATGTAAAGGTACAAGATCCCAGTGATGAATTTAACTGTACTGTATAACTAAAATGTACCAATAAAGTTGATAGAAAAAAAAGGAAAAGGCAAAAATGGAAACAAAGTCTTTGTAAATAGGGAGGAGTAGAAGGGTTGAAGGGAGGACAGGGGGATGGGGAAAAAATAAGAACCAAGATATATCATGTAAAGGTACACATTTCCAGTGATGAATGTCATTGTATACCTAAAATGTACCAATAAACTTAATGAATAAAAAAAAAGAATACCCCCTTCAGGGTCTTGTCCCCTATGATTTGCCTTTTCTGACTAGGTCTCAACTCTGAAAAGCACAGTTAGCTATGAACTCATCAGTAGACTAATTAACTAATGACTGTAGTGCCTCCATGGAGCAATCCCTTTCAAAAGTACTACCTCAGGATACAAGATCAACACACAAAAATCATTAGCATTTGTATATACCAACAATGAACTGGATGAGAAGGAAATTATGAAAATAACACCATTCACAGTCTCTTCAAGAAAAAGAAATACCTAGGAATTAATCTAACCAAGGAAGTCAAAGACCTCTACAAAGAAAACTACAGTATTTTGAAGAAGGAGATGGAAGAGGACATCAGAAAATGGAAAGATGTCCCTTGCTTCTGGATAGACAGAACCAATATTGTCAAATGGCCATATTTCCAAAATTGTTACACAGATTCAATGTAATATTAGTCAAAATACCAACAGTTTTCTGTATAGATTTAGAGAAAACAACCCTAAAATTCATGTGGAGCCAGAAGAGACCCAGAATAGCAAAACTAGTTCTGGGCTATAAGAGCAAAGAGGGTGGCATAGCCATACCAGACTTCAAGCTATACTACAAAGCAGTAGTGATTAAAAAAAAAAAAGGTACTGGAACAAAAACAGAGACATGGATTAGTGGAACACAACTGAGGATACAGATACCTCCCCAGAAATATTCAACTATTTATTCTTTGACAGAGGGGCCAAACGCATATTCAACAAATGATATTGTGAAAACTGATTATTTGTTTGAGGAAGAATGAAATCGAACCCTTATCTCTTACGATATACTACATTAAATTCAAAATGGATCAAAGATCTAGACATTAAAACAGAAACATTAAACCTTTTGGAAGATAAAATAAATATAACCCTTAAAAACATAGGTATAGGAAAGGATTTTTTAAACACAACCTCAGTTACAGAAGAAACAGCAGTAAGAATCAACAAATGGGATTATATCAGACTAAAAAGCTTATGTACAGCAAAAGAATCAGTCAGTAAAATGAAGAGACAGACTAAAGAATGGGAAAAAAACTTTTGCTATATACTAAGATAAAGGACTAATTCTAGAATACACAAAGAACTAAAAAAAAAAATTAAATCACCTAAAATTAAAGGCCCATTCAAGAAATGGGCTAGAGAATTGAACACACTTCACAGAAGAAGAAATACAAATGGTCAACAAATATATCAAGAAATGTTCAACATCTGTGGCCATTAGAGATACAAATTAAAACAATGCTAAAATTCCATCTAAGTCTGGAAAGAGTTAGGAAACAAACAATAACAAATTCTGGCATGGCTGTGGCAAGAAAGGAACGCTTCTGCATTGTTGGTGAGAATGCAAACTAGTACAATGATTAAGGAAATCAGTATGGAGATTTCTCAAAGAATTGAAATTAGCAACTTCATATGACTGACCTAGCTATCCACCTTCTAGGTACCTTTCCCAAAGAGCTTAAGTCATCAGACTACAGTGATACTTGCATACCAGTGTTTTTAGCAGCACAATTTTTAATAGCTAAATCTTGGAATAGGCTGTATACCCATCAACAGATGATTGGGTAAACAAAATGTGGTATCTATATATAATGGAATACTGCTTGGCTACAAAAGAATGACAAATTTGAGGCTATTGTAGAAGAATATATTCACCTGGAAAATATAATGTTGAGTGTAGGCAACTTTGGTCTCAGGTCCCTGTTCTGGGTGCCAACTGTAGGCGAGCCTGTGTCCGAACCCCACTCTGGGGTGCCACCTGTCGCCAACTCTTAAATACCCTAGAGTATCTCCTTTGAGTGAGGCAAAGTACAAACAAGGAAAATGATAAAGAATGGAGACAAAAGGACAAGGGGATGGATCTTGTCCAATAGCGAAGTGGTCCAAGGGAATAAGGAAAGAGGTAAGGAAGAGGGCATGGGGAAATGAGAGGAATAAAGATGTGCCATGTACAGGATTCTAGTAACTTCAATCAGTGTAAACGTTATATCCATAACAAGAGCTAAGACAAATAATAATAAATACAAAAATGGTGACAAGGGGAACCGTAGTAGGAGGGGGAAGGAGGAAGGAAGGGGAAGGAAATTAGGAAAAAACAAGCTGTAATATGTACATGTAACCATTCTCCAAGATGATTATAAACTCAGTAAACTGCAAACAGGTATGAATAAATAGAATAAAATTTAAAAAATGCTACCATTCAATGTGAGACTTTCAGGGGACATTTAGATCTGAAGCATAGCAAGATTTATTAATTTTAATATGTTGAGTCCTTAATTTCTTTTCTTTTCTTTTTTTTTTGGTACAGGGGATCGAACTCGGGTCCTTGCGCTTAAGTTCTAGTTTTATTTCTTATGTCTAAGTTTATGTATCTGATGATAATAAAAATTTTATATACTGTTTATATAAGTTATACTCTTTTATATATAATTTAAGAAACTTTACATTACTACTAGTTTATCTTTAGACATTTATCTTTCAGGCTGATTAAAAATGAGAAAATTTATATTAACTTTTATGAATACCATTTCAGAAACTCTTCATTTCCTTGTGTGATCTTCATATATAATATCATTTTTCTTTACTTGATATTTCTTGTTACACAGATTGAAGATGAATGTTTCTTATATTTTGTTTTTCTTAAAATACCTTCATTATTTCTTCATTTTTGAAAGGTGTTTTCAATCATTAAAATTTTTAGATTAACTTTTTCTACAGTATTTTAGAGATGATATTTCAATGATTTGCAGTTTGCCCAATTTATGAAAAATTATTTTTCAATCTTATATCTGATCTTTATGTGTAGATTTGTCATTTTAGATATTATATATCTAGTTTTAAATTTTTTATTTTGCTTGTTTCTACTTGAGTCTATAGATGGATCTCTTTCATTAACTTTGGAAAATTCTTAGTTTTTACATCTTCAGATTGTATTTCTGCCGTACCTTTTGTCTTGTGCCTTCTCTATAGATTTTGTTAATCATGTTCTCTCTTTGTTATTCCTTTTTAAATTTCTCTTTGTGTTTCTGTTCAGGTTATTTTTATTCATTTAAAGTTCACTGATTCATTCTTCAGCTATGTCAGGGCTACTGATGAGTACTTTAAAGATATTCTTTTCTCTCTTACTGTTTTTAGTTTTATCATTTCCTTTGGCTCATTATTGTGTTTTTCTGTTGAAATTTCTCATTTGTTCATTCATTTTGTTTTCCTTTTCTACAAGAGCCTTTAACACATTAATATTAATTTTATTTTTATTTTACTTTATATTTTTGCTTAAATTCTTTTTTGCTACATTTTAGGTATACAATACGTTTACATTTATCATTGGGTGCTTGTACCTGTACATGATGTATCTTGGTTCTTATTTTTTCCCCATTACCTGTGTGCCCTTCCCTATTTACATAGACTTCATTTCCATTTTTTTTTCCATTTCTCATAATTTTTCCTTTCCATTCTTTCCTTTCCCCATCTCCTCCCACCACCCCTACCCCTTTGGACCTTTTCCTATTTCAAAGTATCAATTATTAGTTATTAATCCTTTTAATCCTTATTTACACTTTCAGTTTCTTACACTAGAGAAACTATTCAGTATTTACATGTGTCCTATTTATTTCACTTAAGAGTATGGCCTCAATATGCATCCATTTAGCTGTAAATGACTCTAGTTTCTCATTCTTTATGGCTGAGTAGTACTCGATTTTATAAAAAAAAACCACATCTTCTTTATCCACTTTCCAGTTGATGGGCACTTGGGCTGTTTCCAAGCTTCAGCTATTACAAACTGAGCCGCTGTGAACATGGGTGCACATATATCTCTGTGGTATGATTCTTTTAATTCTTTTGGGAAAATAGCCAGCAGGGGAATAGCTGGGTCAAATGGGACCTCTAGCCTTAGTTCTTTGAGGTATCTCCACACTGATTCACATAGAGGTCACACCAGTCTGCACAATGGAGAAGGGTTCCTTTCTCTCCACACCCCTGCCAGCATTTGTTATTGGTGGATTTCTTGATAGCAGCCATTCTTTCTGGGGTGAGGTGGAATCTCAGTGTTGTTTTCATCTGCATCTCTTGAATGACCAGTGATGTTGAACATTTTTTCATATATTTATTTGCTGCTTTTACTTTTTTGTCTGAGAAATGTCTGTTCAATTCAGATGCCCATTTTTGAACTGGGTCTCTGAATTTGGGGGGTCTGATTTTTTTCAGTTCTTTGTATATTCTAAATAGTAGCCCTTTGTCTGAGTTACAGCTGCTAAATTTTTTTCCCCACATTGCAGGTTGTCTGTTAGCTGTGTTGATGGTTTCTTTTGCAGTGCAGAAGCTTTTCAATAAGATGAGATCCCAGTTGTTGATTCTTTCTGCTAGTTCCCATGCTACTGAGATTTTGTTCATAAAGTCGTTTCCTATACCAATGTCTTCAAGAGTTCTACCTAACGTATCTTCCAGCAAGTTTAGTGTTTCTGTCTTAATATTTATATCTTTAATCCACTTCAATCTTAGTTTAGTGCATGGTGATAGGTATGGATCTAGTTTTAATCTCTGGCAGATTGAAATCCAGGTTTTCCAACACCATTTATTAAATCAGCTATCTTTCCTCCAATGATGGTGGTTGGCTCCTTTGTCAAAGATAAGGTGGCTGAGTATGTCTGGAGTTGTTTCTGCATCTTCTAATCTATTCCATTGATCCTAAGGTCTGTTTCTTTGCCAGTACCATGCTGTTTTTATCACAATAGCTTTGTAGTATAGTTTCAAGTTGGGGATTGTGATATGCCCAGCCATGTCTCTATTGCCCAGAATTGCTTTTGCTATTCTAGGTCTCTTCTGCTTCCAAATGAATTTTTGGATTGTTTTCTCTAGTTCTGTGAAGTATATTGTTGGAATTTCAATCGGCATTGGATTAAATCTATATAGTAGTTTTGGAAGTATGGCCATTTTCACTTTATTGATTCTTCCTACCCAGGAACAAGGGATGCCTTTCCATTTTCTTATATCCTCCTTGATCTCCTTTTTCAGGGTGCTGTAGTTTTCAGTGTAGAGGTCTTTTGCTTCCTTTGTTAGATTGATTCCTAGATATTTCCTTTTTTTGGATGCTATTGTAAAAGGAATTGTTTGACTAATTTCTCTCTCAGTGAGTCTGCTATTTCTTTTTTGAGTGTTAACCTTATATACAACTACTCTACTGAATCTGTCAATTAAGTCTAGAAATCTTTTGGTAGAGTTTTTTGGGTCTTCTATGTAAAGTATCACATCATAAGCAAATAATGACAGTTTAACTTCTTCCTTTCCTATCTTTATTCCTTTTAATTCTTTCTCTTTTCTAATTGCTGTGGCTAATGTTTCCAGAACTATACTGAACAGGAGTGGCGATAGTGGGCATCCTTGTCTGGTTCCTGATTTTAACATAAAACTTTTCAGTTTTTGACCATTTAGTATGATGTTGGTTGTTGGTTTTTCATAGACAGCCTTAATCAGGTTGAGATAATGACCTTCTATTCCAATTTTCTATAGGCTTTTTATCATGATTGGGTGTTGGATTCTGTCGGATGCCTTTTCTGCATCTATTGAGATGATCATATGGTTTTTGTCTTTGACTCTGTTAATATAGTGTATTACATTTATTGATTCACGAATGTTGAACCATCCTTGCATCCCTGGGATAAATCTGACTTGGTTAGGGTGTATGATCTTCTTGATGACCCTCTGTATTCTGTTTGCCAGTATCTTGTTGAGGATTTTTGCATCTATGTTCATTAGGGAGATTGGCCTATAGTTCTCTTTTTGGGTTGGGTCTTTCCCTGGTTTTGGAATCAAAGTAACACTTGCTTCCAGGAATGAATTTGGAAGCCTTGCTTCCCTTTCAATTTCCTTGATGAGTTTAAAGAGTAATGGTGTTAGTTTTTCTTTAAATGTCTTGTAGAATTCAGCAGTGAAACCATCCGGACCTGGGCTTTTCCTTGTTGGTAAATACTTTATTACACTTTCCATTTCACTCATTGTAATTGGGGTGTTTAGAATTTCTATATCTTCTTAATTTAACTTTGGCAGTTCGTATGTTTCTAGGAATCTGCCCATTTCTTCTGTGTTTTCCATTTTATTGGAGTAGAGGTTCTCATAGTAGGTATTGATGATCCTCCGGATTTCTGTTGGATCTGTTGTGACTTCCCCTTTTTCATTCTTAATTGCATGGATTCGAGTCTTTTCTTTCCTTTTTTTGATAAGGTTGGCTAAAGGTGTATCAATTTTATTTATCCTTTCAAAAAACCAACTCTTTGATTCATTAATTTTTTGTATCGTTCTCTTAGTCTCCATTGCATTGATTTCTGCTCTGATCTTTATAATTTACTCTCTTGTGTGAGCTTTGGGTTTGTTATTCTCTTCTTTTTCTAGGAGTTTGAGATTCTGCATTAGGTTATTTATCTGACTTCTCTCTTTTTTCCTAATATGGGCATTCACTGCTATGAATTTCCCCCATAGAACTGCTTTCATTGTGTCCCATAGATTCCTGTATGTTGTACTGGCATTATCATTTACTTGTAGCAACTGCCTAATTTCTTCTTTAATTTCCTCTGTGATCCATTGGTTGTTCAGGAGGGTGTTATTCAATTTCCAGTTGTTTGTGGGAGTTTTCCAGTTTCTCATGTTATTGATCTCCAATTTTTTGGCACTATGGTCTGATAATATACAGGGGGTAACTTCACTTCTTTTACATTGACTTAGATGTGTCCTATGAGCTAGCATGTGGTCTATTTTGGAGAATGACCCATGTGCAGCCGAAAAGAATGTGTATTCTGATTTTGTGGGGTGGAACACTGTAAATATCTATTAAGTCCATTTGTTCAATAGCTTGGTTCAGTTCTAGAATTTCCTTGTTAATTTTTTGTCTAGATGATCTGTCTATTTGTGATAGTGGGGTATTGAGGTCCCCCACTACAACTGTATTAGTGCTTACTTGGTTTTTCATGTCCATTAATACTTGTTTTGTATAGTTGGCATTCATATTTGGTGCATATATATTTAGGATTGTCATCTCTTCCTCTTGGATTGTTCCCTTCACAAGGATGTAGTGACCATCTTTGTCTTGCTTAATTAGTTTTGGTTTGAAATCTACTTTGTCTGCAAATAAGATTGCTACCCCTGGTTTTTTCTGGGTTCCTGTGGCAAGGAGAACTGTTTTCCATCCTTTTACTTTCAGTCTATGAATTTCTTTTTGAGTTAGGTGTGTTTCTTGTATACAGCATATTGTTGGAATTTGCTTCTTAATCCATTCTGTCAGTCTATTTCTTTTGATTGGTGAATTGAGGCCATTAACATTGATAGTTATAATTGATAGATATTGACTCATCCTTGTCATGATGTTTTACTGCTGTTGGCTCTTACTTCTTTTTCCCCCTTTCTCTTTAGTGTCTTACCTTGCCTGGTGGCCTCTCTCTGTTGGGTCTTATGGAGTTGTGACCTTCATTGCCTTTTTCTAGGATATTGTTTAGAATTGTTTAGAGTGCTGGTTTGGTGTTCATGAAATTTCTCAGGTGTTCTTTGTCATGGAAGTATCTAATTTCCCCATCGATTTTGAAAGATAATTTTGCAGGATACAACAGTCTAGGTTGGAAGTTATTTTCTTTTAGGGCTCGAAATACTTGACTCTAGGCTCTCCTTGAGTTGAGGGTTTGTGTTGAGAAGCCTGCCATGATTCTGATGGGCTTTCCTTTGTAGGTGATTTGTTTCTTTTCTCTAACTGCCTGTAAGATTTCCTTCTTCTGTTGGATTTCTGGGATCTTGATTATTATATGTCTAGGTGTAGATTTTTTTTTGATTGTGGCTAGGTGGATATGCCTCACTTATCTGTATATCCAATTCTCCACCTCTGTCTGGGAAGTTTCCTACTATTACTTCTGTGAATAGGTTTTTTTTACATCAATTGTACTTTCTCCTGTTTTTTATGAACTCCTATCAGTCTTATGTTATTCTTCTTGGATCATCTAGCAGCTACTGAATTGATTTCTCATGGTCCCTTACTATTTTTAAGAAATCTCTGTTTTCATGGTCCTTCACAGTAATCCTGTGTCTTCTATATCTGATATTTTATCTTTAGATTGCCTTAATCTGCTGTGGATCCTTTCAATGTAGTTGTTGATCTCCTGAATATCTGTTTGAATCTCTTTCATGGATTCCATTTCTTTCTTATGTTGGGCGATCATGGTTTCCATTTCTTTCTTATGCTGAGCATTCATGGCTTCCAGCATGTTTCTGAGCTGATCTATTTTTTTTTTAATCAGTTTCTCTTCTAGAGCCTCTAATCATGTCTTTCACTCTCCTCACCATCTCTTTAGTTATCTGGGAGATTATTTCTGCTTTGAATTTTTCTAGAGCCTCATTCATCTGTTTTGTTACTTCTTGTGCTATCAGTTCAGGGTATCCAGGTGGTTGGTTATGGGACTTTTCCATCTCATTTCCTCCAGGATTTACCCTTGGTTGGGTGGAAGTCAGAGTTTGTGCCTTGCTTAAATGTCTTCTCATTTTTGTTTTTGATACTGTCCTTGGTTTAGTTCCTGGGTTGATAGTTTGAAGTTGCTTATTGTAAGTATCTTTGTTGATGTATTTAGAACCCTTATGGAATGATTGCTTCTCAGAGGTGTCTTCCAGATATAGCTGATCTTTAGGTTTTAAGTCTCTAATGGCTCTGAGACTATCTCATTTTCATTATACCAGGAAGGACAACTGATTAGATCAATCACAACACCTTAGCCCAAGTGATACAATCAGCAACCCCAAAGCATCAAATACATCTTAGAGAATGACAGCTTGTGGTAGTTATTAATCTGTCACCTTTAAAAATGAAGGGCCTCCCTCAGGGTATGTCTCTGGTTTCACAATAGACAACGTGGGCAGCAGTGTGCAGTTATAAGTCAATGAGTCTCAGTAAGCTAGTCACAGATCCGTGAGATTCAGGCAGATTTCTGGCTGCAAGTCCCAAGTTGAGCTCTCTGTCCTCCTGCAGGGTTGCACTCTGCAAGGTTCTATTTCAGGTTTCAGCTGCCTTTCCCCTGAAGAAAGTCCAGGTTCCAATGGGAGCTGATGATCCCTTCAACTTACCAAGCATGGTGGTCTGGTGTGCCTTTATTGCAGAGATTCCCTTCACTTTTCCAGTGGGCTTGTTTTCATCAGGAAGCCTGAGACAGGCCCTCTCTGTTTTTCACTTCTGGAGCTCAGGACAATGGGTTTTATATCCCCTGTGCCTCTGCAGTGTGTAACCAAGTAGCTGCACAGCCAAAAGGCCAGAGGTGGGGTGGGGGGGTGCAGGGTGGGGCCTGTTGTTGGAGGTGCTCTGAGGCCAAGCTGGCCCCTGGTGGGCATGCCCGGGGTGGGGGTGGGGGGTCCTCTTCACCCTGTCTTGGTCGCAAGCTGTTGGAGCAAGCCGGAGGAAGCAGTTCCCAGTCAGCCTGTAACCGCTCGGCCCCATCTGGCCCCACTCAGCCTCATTAATATTAATTTTAACAGTTCATTGTGTGACATTTCAGATGTCTTTGTTAATTTCAACTGCAGTTCATAGTTTTTCTTTCTAGAAAGATTTTTAAAAGTTTTATAATTTGTAACTTATGATTAAATATTGGATATCTAATGTAAAACAGTGGAAAACATACTATTTGTCATTGGAAATGGATACTCTTCTTTACGTAGTCTGTTTGGGGATGTGTGTCAACACAGTCATGAGTTCAGCCAGATTTGAGTTTTACTGCTTTTATGGTTACTTATACCTTGCCACTGGCTTCAGCTTCTTCTAGTGTTATTCTTGAGGGAAATGGGTTGTTTAGTTTTCCTCAATATTCTGCTGTACTCTAAATTCCTGGCCTTTCCTGAGTAACTGTGCTACATGGTTGTTCTTTCCATGCTTCTTCCCATATTCTAGAGATAGATTGTTATTGCTTATTATTCAGTGCTTGCTAGTTTTGTGTGTAGAGAGCAGTTTTTTTCTGTTCTACTGGTCTGGCCTCAGTCTTAGGAAGGGCATATATGCTCTGATTTTGGGGTAGCGTTTTTCAGTCTCCTCTTTCCTGTTGTATGAAACTATCTTGAATTTTTGGTGGGTCTTGTGTGAAACAGTTTTCTACTCCTCTTAGGAACTATCTAAAAATGTTAATACAAAGTACTGAGCCTATGACTATTTCATGTCTGTTTTCTAATTGTAGGAAATACTTTTATTGTTCTTCATGAAATGTCTCAGTCTGCACCAAGATGATACAGTTTGTTTTTCTTCCTTTATAGCATAAGGCATCCTTTCTCATAAGATTCAAGGACATTGGTGGAGTTTCATGTCTTTTCTATAACAGAAGCCACTACCTCTCTCCAGGCATGTATCACAAAATAAGGGCATTTTCTAGTCCAGTGCTCTGGCCAAGTCTTTCACCTGAATACCTGTAGAGACCTGTAGGGAAGAATCTGTAAGTGGGTGTGAATTCCTTAAGTGTTTATGGCTCCCAGTTGTTCTGTGATACAATTCCTAGTGCTCAGTGCATTTGCACTGAACTATGTTCCTCACCCCCTTTTATTTATATTTTTATTTTTTAAAATTTTGAGACATGGTCTCAGTAAGTCACTAAGTTTTCCAGGCTTTGTTTGAAATTGCAGTGCTCCTACCTCAACTTCCCAGAGTACTGGGATTATAGTCATCCATCCCAGCACGCAGCTCATATTTCTTATACTTGACCTATAATAATCAAAAATACCCTTAATTTTCTTACTTGCATTTTATCTAGTTTTTCTTCTTTCTGTTCTTTGTTATAGAAAAGTCAGTGTTTTCATCCTCTCTTTGTGGTGGAGACTTACTTTCCTTTGATGTCAGATTATTTGGTTGCTTTGTTATCTCGGTTCTTTGGTGGGTTTGAGAAAGTTAAGATTTTATACTTGGGATGTTTTTTGTTAAGTTAGAAGCAATGTTCTTTCTATTTTTCTTCACCTTAAGTGGAAGTAAAGCTGTTAAACCTTCTAAAAGTTTAAGTTTCTCTTAGGAAATAGAAATTCTACCCTAATTTAATAGATCTCAAATTATTTCTGAAGATGCATCATTTGGAAGTCATAATACTATTTATGGAACAGTTGCTTTATTCTAGTTAAAACAGTTGAATATATATTTGTGAAAAATTACAGACGAGATCAGGCATGTTCAGGGTGGTATTGCTGTAAACTGTGAAAAATTACATACTTACCAGTTATTACATAGTTGATGCAATTTAATGATCATCTTTTGGCTTTCAGTAATGATAGTAGATGTTTTAAAATTGAATTCTTTTAATACAACTCTGCAACTTAGGTTTCCTTTTCTCTTTTTATGAGTTAGAGAAGTTTGAAGGGTTTTAAGTTGATTACATTGGCTCACAGAGTTGTATGAATTAGAGGTAATAGCTTAGCCCATATCTTTCTGATTTCAAAATGTATCCTCTTTCCATTATGCCACAATGTGTAGTTAATTTATTTTTGCCTGGATATTTTTTCCATTCAATAAGTGAGAAAAAAAATAATTAACATCCTAAATCTTATTGGACTTCTTTTGCTAAATAAGCTCTGATTTCTGTTTAATATGAGTATTTTTTAAAAAACAGGCAACAATACGGGAAATGATGATGTCATTGGAGGAAATGTCAGCAAATATGTAGTGCTTCCCACTGGATACTATGGACAGCCCAGGAAAGGACATCTTATCTTTGATGCTTGCTTTGAAAGTGGTAAGTATATTAACGAACTTCACCTTTGAGTTTGTCTGGTAAGTCTTTTTTCAGAATCCACTTTTATTTGACAATTCAGTGGAATTCAGCCTACTTAATATTTTACCATAAAGGAACAAGTTGTTGGGAAAAAGTTCATTTTGAAGGAATTAATTTCAAAATATGTATTTTTATTGCTGTAAATGATTAAAAATATAGTTGATGATATTCTTTTGGGACAAAAGTGGAATGATTTCACTGTTTGTTAATTGTTATTTAATGAATACTGTGTACCTGACTGTATGGCATGCTTACAAAACTTACTCTATGGGAGAAAGGAAGTTTCCTTATTAAAAAAATTATAAAGAGATTTAATTGAATAAAAAACCACCAAAAGTAATATTTTTTCATAATTGATACATACTGTGGATATTCTGAAGGGGGAGATCAAGACTGGATTGTATGTTTCCATCCAGTTTGAGTTTATTCTTTCTAATCTTTTTATGTTCTGAGCCATGTACTCTGAATGGCCCATAGGAGATTCTCAGAATGTGTTGAGAATATTAATGACAAATGTAAGCATGATGTTATTTTGTAAGTAATCATTAATATCCTTTAATTCTGAGGAAAATCTATATGTGTGCATGTATGTGTGTATGTATGTATGTCCGTCTTAAGAAACATCCCAACATCATTTTTTATAAAAGTTCTCTGATGCCCAAAACATGGTTGTTTATACCAAATAATTGGAGAATTTTTTTTGCAGTGGGTTTTTTCTTCAATATTTTGGAATGCTGGGAATTGAATCCAGAATCACAGTCATGCTGAACAAGTGCTGTACCACTAAACTACATCCCCAGCTTTTGTTTATGCACTTTTTTTTTTTCTGGAACCAGGATCAAACTCAGGACCTTGCACTTGCCAGGCAGGCGTGGGACCACTGAGCTAAATCTCCAGCCCTGTTTATGCACTTTTTTGCTCTTTAATTATCCCATATTGTATTAGTTTGATATGGGTGATGTAACAAGGTACTGCAAACTGAGTAGATTAAACAACAGACATTCATTGTCTCACAGTTTTGGAGGCCAGAAGCCTGAGATCAAGGTATTAGCAGGGCTGGTTCCTTCTAAGTGTTGTGTGGAAGAAGCTGTCCCATGCTTCTCCCTTACCTTCTGATGGATTGTTAGCAATCTTTGGTATTCCTTGATTAGTAGAAGCATCCCCCTGATCTCTGGCTTCACATCACATGGTGTTCTCCCTGTGACTGTCTCCAAATTCCTCTTCTTGTAGATATGTTAGTTACACTGGGGTATGACCTACTCTAATTTTTGATTTTAATTTTGTTACATCTGTAAAACTGTTCTCCAAGTAATGTCATATTCTAAGGTTCTAGGGGTTAAGATTTTAACATATGAATTTTGAGGGGACACAATTCAACCCATTCCTCAGTATTATAATGTCCTTCCAGTCAGACCTGATATTGTACACATAATTAGGACAACTTCCTTCTCCTTCTTCCTCCTCACTCCTTCCCCGCCACCCCCTTCCCTCCTCTTCTTCCCTTGTAGTGATGTTGGGGTATACTTGGTGCCTAGAAAATATCTTTGATTCTTTTTTCCTCAATTAAAGACCTGAAACCTCTTTACAATAATAACTTTTTGAGAGTAGGTACTCTCTTGAATTACCTACAGATTGAGTTAATCTATATTCCTTTCCTAGGACATGTTTTCCTTAATCATACTTCTTTTTCATTCCTTATCCAAAAGCCCAGTGCAATAAATAACCCAACTCAACCACATAATCTCCAAGTGAATAATGTATATTTTACCTACATTGTGTGAACAATTGGTTATATCAAGTAGATCTGTGCTAATTTCATCCAGATTTACCATCAGAGACAAACTCAGAAGTGTTTAATCTTATTACTTAAGTCTTTATCTGTGGTATGATACTTAACTAAATGTTGTATATTTAGATGGAGATTTCAAGAAGCACAAGTGAGGCAGTAAATAGAATTATCCAAGAAAAGAAGAAAGCTAATAATGTGTTCATGAAAAGGTACAGCAATAGCTGTACATAGCTTAGCTCTTCCATTATCTCTGAAACTCACACAACAGCTTCTATATCTCCTTTACCTTAGAGATGTCCTGGCTTATCCCTTTGAATACCTAAAAATTCCATCCAGTGATAGACCCCTGAATCTTTATAAGATTTATATCCCAAAGTGGAATTCAAGCCAAAACTGATCAGATAAGGCAAAGAAGGTTACTATGTATTGGTTAAGGGAACAACAGTTCAACAGGAAATAATAATTGTAAGTATATATGCACCAAATATTGGGATATGCAAATTAATAAAACAAGTACTACTAGTCCTAGAAGATAAGATAAACATCAACCCAGTTATATTGGGGAACATCAATACCCTACTATCACGGTAAATCAGCTAGACAAAAATATTAACAAGAAATGGGAGAATTGAATAAAACGTTTAACAAATGGACTTAATAGATTTCTACAGGATGTTCTACCCAGTAACAACTGATATGTACAGTTATTAGCAGCAAATGTATCTTTCTCCAAAACAGACAACATACTAGTCCACAAAGTATGTTTAAATAAATGCAAAATTTGAGATTATCCTATACATATTATCCTATCATAGTGCAATGAAACTAGAAATCATTTAAGAGTGAACCCACAGAAATTATAGGAACACATGGAAATTAAACAATAAACTTAAATAATCAGTGGGCCATGGGAGAATTCAAGAAAGAAATTACTTCCTAGAATCAAAGGATTATGCCACTGCAACGTATCAGAACCTATGGGACCCAATGAAGGTAGTCCTAAGGAGGATGTTTACAGCTGTGAAGGTGCACTTCAGAAGAACACAGCAAGCCCAAATAAATAACCTAACCTAATGATGGTCCTCAAGTTGTAGAAAAACAAGAACAACCCAAAACCTAAAGCTAGTACAAAAAAAATTTATAAAGACCAGAACACAAATTAATGAACACACACACACACACACAGAATCAGTGAATCAAAAGATATGTTTTGAAAGAGTAAACAAGACAGACAAACTCTACCCCAAAAGAAAAGGAAAGACCTATTCTCCAGGCAATTAGAAATGAGAAAGGCAAAATCACAGCAAGTACTGTGGTCATCTAGATTAGTAACAAGTATTTTGCAAACCTGTGCACCATTAAACTGGAGAATCTGAAGAAATGGATAGATTCCTAGATATGTATGAATGACTGTAGGCGACCCGGGTCCCCAGCCCCACGCTCACCTGGCCAGCCTTGCTCCCCAATTTAGAGCTGCTACTTTGTTCCTCCCTGACCTGAGGGCGAATGAAGATGAATAATAAAGAGACACGGAATCAGCTCGACATGTGAGCAGCCAGGGGGGTCATACCTCTAGAAGGCAGAGAAGCCCCAAGTCTTTGGTTCACCTCACTTTTATCCACTCAAACACAGGCACAAGCAATCAAAGTAATACAAGATTCATCTGGTGTCCAATATCCATTAGTACATTCTGTGGTAAACAACCTAACCTCAGCTGTGTTAACAACGCAATACAATCAAAATGTGTTATGTATATGGAAGTCTCACAAGAAACCCAGTAATTTGTACAATTAATATATACTAATAATTATAATAGTGGTAAAAGTCTTTCATGGATGAGGGAATCATTTTTATAATGTTCTATTCTGTCATGATCTTCTTTGTCTTTTCAAAAGAATTAATTATGGAAGGTAAAACAATGGAAATGTAGTATATTTCCTTGCTTTATCATTAGCTCACTCCTATTGAATTGAATATCCTAAAGAAGGTAAAGATAGATTAACTTGACTCAATACTTTCATTTTAGTCTTCAATTTATTGCTATATTCATGATCTATGCACCAATCACAGAGCATTTGTATTTGAAGTGCCCCTTAAAAATGGGAGAACATGCTTGTTAAAAACAAGTATGGAAGAAACGCCTCATAGGTTAGATTTTATTGCCACATTTAGAAGCAAGTAATTGTACACATATGCACTGGTTAATTCCTTCTCAATATAGTTTTTATTGTGTGTGTTTTTTAAAATTACCTGTTACACTAAAGTTAGAGAGAGTTGTCTTTTTTCAGTTTTCATAATTATTCTTGAATAGTGCTCCAAGTAGGGAAATGCATATTTTACTTATCAATGTAGAAAAAGGTATTGAGATAGTTTAAAAATATTATGTAAATGTTTTCCTCATTTTAAAATATTAATACTTAAAGATATTTTATGTGAAATCACATAGTGGATTTCTTGGATTCAGAAGGATATAGTTCTGGTTTTGAGTTTTACTAATTACTGAGTGACCTTGTTAACGTTACTTAGTGTAGTCTTGAAGGTCTTCAGAAAAACAGAACAAACACGATGTAGGATACAAGACTTATTTTAAGGTATTGGTTTACAGATTTATCAAGGATGACAAATGGAAAGTCTGTGGTTGGGCCAGCAACCTACAGATCCAGGGAAGAGCTTATGCTGAGGCTTAAGCTTATGCTGAAGACTGTCACGCTAAAGACCCAGGGAAGAACCATTGTTGCAGCCCTGATCTGAAGGCCATCAGCTTTCTTTTCTCATGCTTAAATCTTCTGTTCTGTTTAGCCCTTTAACTGATTGAATGACATTCACCCACATTATGGAGGCCAATATGCTTTACTCAAAATCTAATGATTTAAATATTAATATAATCCAAGGCGCCTTCACAAGAGACACCCAGACTACTATTTGGCCACATATCTGGGTACTGTAGCCCAGTTGAATTGATGCATAAAGTTAACTATCATATCTTTTTAAACTTTAGTGTTCTTATTTTAAACTATGTGAAATAATGAACTGTCTTATTGAATGGTTGTGAAAATTACACAGGTTAATATACCAAATGCCTAACACATGGCAGTCATTCCATAAATACCAGTAATATTAACTTTCTTGAACCTTTTATTTCTCTTTCACGTTCTCTCTACTTCTGTCCTCTTCATGCTCTTCCCTGTTTGGAGGGAATAGAAAGAAGGCTTATGATTGTTTAGCATGTGATACAGAATATTCACTTATGGTTTAAAAGAATATATCACACATCAATTTGTTATTTAATAAAATAAAATGACAGTTCTCTATCAGCAAACAAGGTGATAGAATCATTTACAATCACTCATTCATCAAATCACTGTTTTGAAAACAATGTATTGAATACCTACTAGATTTTTCCTACATCTCACTAGGAAGCCAAAGAGGTTTAGTGACATCTCAAGGTAGTAGAGTAAACAAGAGAGGGTATATTTGAGTGAAAAATCTATGGGGTAGCATAGAATTAAAATGAACAGAAGCAAACACAAAGTAACAGTAGTCAGGTTCAGAAAAGAACTGATCAGTCTTTAGCACATCCTTATTATCTATTGAGATATAAGGATTTAACATTTTCTATGCTTGATCCCTACCAGTCTCTCCAGACTTTTTAGTTATCCCTCCATGTTTCAGTTTTGGGCTGTACCAATAGAACTTTAGTTCTCACATGTGTGATATAGTTTTATACTTCTTTGCTTTCACTTACATGATTTCTCTTGCATTAAAAGCCATTCCTACCTTTCTTCTTCTCACTTACTTTTATTCATCTTTCAAAATCCTCAGTTCTCTAACCAAGAAGACTTCTCTGAAGTTGGCTTAAGAGAATGTCTTCATTACTTCTGAAGGCTTGTGTTGTCTTAAGTGAGTGGCTTTTATTACTTCTAATATCTACATTATCAACTACTTTTGAATTTATTTTGATGCATCTTACTACTTTTGTGATTCAGGTGCTATACCTCATATATTTTATAATCCTTGAAAATCAAACACAACTATACTGCAAGAATCTTTCTCTTGGATAAAGGTTGATGGTATATCCAAGTATCATCCCAGAGACCTACATTTTTCTAGATATCTTCATATACCTGAGGCTTTATGTTTTATGATTGCTTTGACTTTTGTTTTTAGAATTTTTGTTTCCTCATCTTCCCTTGCTTTCTTTCTGCTTTGCATCATATCTGATATGGAATTTAACTTAATAACCACAAGGAAATATGTGTGCACTCATGCAGTTTTATCTATCTATCTGTCTGTCTGTCCATCTGTCTATCTATCATCTATCTGGTGCTATAGTTTATGTTGAGATGCACTCATGAGTGGGGCTTTTGGAAGTGATTGGATTACAAGGGCCTTATACCTGACTTACTATTGGGGGTGGAGTCTAGTAGGAAAAATAGAGTCTGGGGGGTGGATGTATGGCCTGGAAGAGTTCATCTCCCTCCCTGGGCTCCTCCTTTGATCTCTGTGCTGCCTGGTGCCATGACTTGAGCAGCTTTCTTCTGCCATGCCCCTGTGCCATGCCACTTCTGCCCTGGAGCCAGCCAACTGTAGTCTGAAACTTTTACAAACTGAGCCAAAATAAACCTCTCTTCCTTAAGTTGTGGGTGTTGTTATATTGTGTTTCAGCAAGAAGTGCAGTAACTGAGACATAGATATTTAGATATAGATATAGATGATATAGATATATTAGCTTTAATGAATATCCCTAACCCTTTTTATTTTATTTTTTGAGACAGAGTTTTCCTAGGTCATTTATTTTCCAGTCTGAGCTTGAGCTTGCAGTCTCCTTGCCTCAATCTCCCAGAGGCCTAGAAAGATTGTTTTAACTACAGAAGTGATTCAAAAATGGGCATTTGAAATGAACAGACATTTCTCAGACAAAGAAGTAGAAACAGTAAATAAACATATGAAAAAATGTTCAACATCACTGGTCATTTGAGAGATGGAAATGAAAACAATGCTGAGATTCCACCTCATTCCAGAAAGAATGGCTGCTATCAAGAAACCAACCAATAATGAATGCTGGTGGAGTTGTGGGGAAAAAGGAACCCTTCTCCAGTGTTGGTGGAAGTGTAGACTGGTGCGACCACTGTGGAAATCAGTATGGAGATACCTCAAAGAACCAGGACTAGAGGTCCCATTTGATCCAGCTATTCCTGTATCTTTCCCAAAGAATTAAAAGAATCATACCCTAGTGATATACGTGCACCCATATTTATAGCAGCATATTGTAATAGCCAAAACTTGGAAAAAGCCCAATTGCCCATCAATTGAAGAGTGGATAAAGATGTGTGTGTGTTTTTAATAAAATGGAGTACTACTCATCCAAAAAGAATGAAAAACTAGAGACATTTATAGTGAAATTGATGCACATTGAGGCCATACTTTTAAGTGAAATAAATAGGACACACATGTGTAAACACCAAATAGTGTGAGGAACTGAAAGTGTAAATAAGAATCAAAATGTATAATAGATAATGTGAAAAGGGAAGAAAAAGTCCAAAGGGGGAGGGGAAGTAAGAGGGATAGGGAAAGGAAGGGAAAGGAAAAAATATGAGAAAAGTAAAAAATGGAAACAAAGTCTTTGTAAATGGGGAGGGATGGAGAGGCTGAAGAGAGGGCAGGGGAATGGGAAAAAAATAAGAACAAAGATGTATCATGTAAAGGTACAAATTCCCAATGCTGAATGTCATCATATTGTATACCTAAAATGTACCAATAAACTTAATGAATAAAAAAAGAGTGAACATTAACTTGTAATTGGATATCAAACATCTTTTTTCTATAGTACCCTGTAGGTACTGTGTCCCATTTGTGGATCATTTCTTCTCTCCTGTCCTTACCCATTTCAAAATCTCCCTGCAATTCATAGAATAATTTATTTATCCTCAGCAGCTAGAGGTTATTCTTGTTTTTAAAACTTTTGAGGTCTACCCAGGCCCCAATTTCTTAGGTTTACATAATTTAATTTAATTTAAATTTTCTTGAAAACTGGTCAGTCATTGTTTGATCTAATTTTTCCCTATAACACCAGCAAGAATCAATCCACATATGTTAGTGTAAAGAGCAAAATAAAAAATAGGTAATAGAAAGTAGGTCGATAGATCTATTTTAAATGAGAAGGGGGTCAAAAGATGGAGGCAAGGAGAGGGAAGAGAGGGAAAGGGGATGAAAAGGGAATTAAGATGTGTAATGTACATATATCAGTTTCCCACAGAAATGTAAACGTTATGTAGTCGAAACGTGTACTAATAAAAAACTGTATAATCTAGAGTTATAGATTCGTTAGGCTTGTAGTCTTTCTTCCAAGTTTTTAAGACTGATATTTTTTTCTTAAATTATTTTATTGATACATTTTAGGTATACAACGCATTTACATTTCTCTTTGGGAACTTGGACCTTTACATGATGCATCTTGGTTCTTTTTTTTTTTTCCCCCATTCCTAGCCCTCCCTTCACCCCCTCCACCCTTCCCTATATACAAAGACTTTATTTCCATTTTTTCCATTTCTCAGCATTTTTCCTTTCCCTTCTTTCCTTTCCCCTGCCCGTCCCACTACCACTACCCTTTGGACCTTTTCTTCTTATTTTGCATTTTCGACTATTCACTCTAATCATTGATACATTTTAGGTATAAAATATAATGAGATTCATCATTGGAAATTTGCACCTTTACATAATTTCTCTTGGTTCTTATTTTTCACCCTTGCCCAGCCCTCCCTTCAACCCTCCATTCCTCCCTATTTACAAAGATTTTGTTCCTATTTTTCCATTTTCTCATATTAATTCTATTCCCTTCTTTCCTTTCCCCTGCCCCTCCCACTTCCTTTCCCTTTGCCCCTTTTCTTCCTATTTCACATTACTTATTATACGTTTTAGTCCTTATTTACACTTTAAGTTTCTCACACCAGAGAAACTATTCGGTATTTATACATGTGTGTCCAATTCGTTTCACTTAAGAGTATCACCTCAATGTGCATCCACTTAGCTATAAATGTCTCTAATTTCTCATTTTTTATGGCTGAGTAGTACTCCATTTTATTTTTAAAAAACACATTTTCTTTATCCAGTCTCCAGTTGATGGGCATTTCGACTGTTTTCACATTTTAGCTATCACAAACTGTGCTGCTATGAACATGGGTGCACATATATCACTGTGGTATGATTCTTTTAATTCTTTGGGGAAGATCCCCAGCAGTGGAATACCTGGGTCAAATGGAATTTCCAGTTCTAGTTCTTTGAGGTATCTCCATACTGATTTCCACAGTGGTTGCACCAGTCTACACTCCCACCAGCAGTGGAGCATGGTTCCTCTTTCCCCACAGCCCCACCAGCATTTGTTATTGGTTGATTTCATGATAGCAGCCATTATTTCTGGAGTGAACTGGAATCTCAGTGTTGTTTTCATTTGCATCTCTTGAATGACCAGTGATGTTGAGCATTTTTTCATGTATTTATTTGCTATTTCTACTTCTTTGTCTGAGAAATGTCTTTTCATTTCAGATGCCAATTTTTGGATTGGGTCATTAAATTTGGGAGGTCTGATCTTTTTAAGTTCTTTATAGATTCGAGATAGTAGACCTTTTTCTGAGGAAGAGCAGGTGAAGATTTTTTCCCACATTGTGGGTTGTCTCTTCACGCTGCTGGTGGTTTCTCTTGCTGTGCCGAAGCATTTTAATAAGAAGAGATCCCACTTGTTGATTCTGCTAGTTCACAGGCAACGGAGGTTTTGTTCATAAAATCTTTTCCTACACCGATGTCTTCAAGGGTTCTACCTAACCTCTGTTCCAACTGGTTCAGAGTTTCTATTTTAATATTTAGATCTTTAATCCATTTCGATTTTAGTTTAGTGCATGGTAAGAGATACAGGTCTAGTTTTAATCTTTGGCAAGTTGAAACCCAATTTTTCCGGCACCATTTATTAAAGAGGCTATCTTTCCTCCAGTGAGGGTGTTTGGCTCTTTATCGAAGATGAGATGGCTGAGTGTGTCTGGCATTGTTTCTGCATCTTCAAATCTGTTCCACTGGTCCTCAGGTCTGTTTCTTTGCCAGTACCATGCTGTTTTTATTACAGTAGCTTTGTAGTAGGATTGCAGGTTGGGGATTGTGATACCCCCTGCCACATCTCTGTTACCTAGAATTCCTTTTGCTATTCTGGGTCTCTTCTTGTTCCAAATGAATTTTAGGATTGCTTTCTCAAGGTCTATGAAGTATGCTGCTGGGATCTCAATTGGAATTGCATTAAATCTATATAGCAATTTTGGAAGTATGGCCATTTTCACTATATTAATCCTTCCTACCCAGGAGCAGGGGATGTCTGTCCATTTTCTGCTATCATCTTCAATCTCTCTTTTCAGAGTGCCATGGTTTTCAGAGAAGAGGTGTTTGATTTCTTTCATTGGGTTTATTCCTAGGTATTTCAGTGTTTTGGATGCTATTGTGAAATGAATTATTTGCCCTATTTCTCTCTCAGTGAGTCTGTCATTGGTGTAGAGGAAAGCTATTGATTTTTGTGTGTTGACCTTGTAACCAGCTACTTGACTGAATTTGGTTATTAAGTCTAGAAGACTTTTGGTGGAGTTCTTGGGGTCTTCTATATAGAATATCATGTCATCTGCAAATAATGACAATTTGACTTCTTCATTTCCCATCTTTATTCCTTTTATTTCTTTCTCTTGTCTAATTGCTGTGGCTAATGTTTCCAGAACTATATTGAACAAGAGTGGTGATAGTGGACATCCTTGTCTTGTTCCTGATTTTGGTGTGAAAGATTTCGGTTTTTGACCATTTAGTATGATATTGGCTGTTGGTTTTTCATAAATGGCTTCTATCAGTTTGAGATAGAGACCATCTATTCCAATTTTTTGTAGGTTTTTTTTTAATCATAAATGCATGTTGGATTTTGTCAAATGCTTTTTCTGTGTCTATGGAGATAATCATATGGTTTTTTTTTCCTTGGCTCTATTGATATAGTGTATTACATTGATTGATTTTCGTATATTGAACCATCCCTGCATCCCTGGGATGAATCCCACTTGATCAGGGTATATGATCTTCTTGATGATCTTCTGCATTCTGTTTGCCATTATCTTATTAAGGATTTTTGCATCTATGTTCATTAGTGAGATTGGCCTTTAGTTCTCTTTTTCAGTTGGGTCTTCCTCTGTTTTGGGGATCAAGGTGATGCTTGCTTCCAGGAATGAATTTGGGAGTATTGCTTCCCTTTCAATTTCATTGAAGAGTTTAAACAGTAGTGGCAGCATTTCCTCTCTAAATGTCTTGTAGAATTCAGCAGTGAAGCCATCAGGGCCCAGACTTTTCTTAGTTGATAAGTTTTTAATTACATTTTCAATTTCATTGGTTGATATTGGGTTGTTCAGAACTTTTAGGTCTTCTTCGTTCAACTTTAGTAATTCATATGTATTGAGGAATTTGTCCATTTCTTCTGTGTTGTCCATCTTATTGGCATATAGGTTCTGGAAGTAGGTATTGATGATCCTCTGGATTTCTGCTGGGTCTGTTGTAATTTCAGCCTTTTCATTCCTAATTGCATGGATTTGGGCCTTTTCTTTCCTTTTTCTGACAAGGTTGGCTAAAGGTTTGTCAATTTTGTTGATTCTTTCGAAGAACCAGCTCTTGGCTTCATTGATTTTTTTTGTATTGTTCTCTTAGTCTCCATTGCATTGATTTCTCCTCTGATCTTCATGATTTCCTCCCTTGTATGAGCTTTGGGGTTGTCCTGCTCTTCTTTTTCTAGAAGCTTGAGGTTCAGCATCAGGTTGTTTAATTGGGCTCATCCTGTTTTCCTAATATGCGTATTCACTGCTATGAATTTCCCTTGTAGAACTGTTTTCATTGTGTCCCATAGATTCTGATATGTTGTATTGTCATTGTCATTTAATTGAAGGAACTGTCTGATTTCTTCTTTAATTTCCTCTGTGACCCATTGGTTATTCAGAAGTGTGTTGTTCAATTTCCACGTGTTTATGAAATTTTTTGAGTTTCTTTTGCTATGGTTCTCTAGTTTCATCGCACTATGGTCTGATAATATACAGGGGATAACTTCAGTTCCTTTGCACTTACTTAAACATGTTCTGTGTGTGAGTATGTGGTCTATTTTGGAGAATGACCCATGTGCAGCTGAGAAGAATGTGTATTCTGATTTTGTGGGGTGAAAGACTCTGTAAACATCTGTTAAGTTCATTTGTTCAAGAGTTCGATTGAGTTCTAGTATTTCATTACTTTTTTTTAGTCTAGTTGATCTATCTATTTGTGACAGTGGGGTGTTGAGGTCCCCCACTACAACTATATTAGTGCATATATGACCTTTCATGTCTGTTAGTAGTTCTTTTGTATAATTGGGTGCACTAGTGTTTGGTGCATAGATATTTATGATTGTCATCTCTTCCTCTTGGATTCTTCCCTTTACAAGGATGTAGTGTCCTTCTTCGTCTCTCTTAATCAGTGTTGGCTTGAAATCTACTGGATCTGCCAAGAGGATAGCTATGCCTGCTTTTTTTCGGGTTCCCATCACATGGAGTATTGTTTTCCACCCTTTAACTTTCAGTCTATGAGTTTCCTTTTTTGTGTTTCTTGTATGCAGCATATTGTTAGATTTTGCTTCTTGTCCCATTCTGCCAGTCTATTTCTTTTGATTGGTGAATTGAGACCATTAACATTGATGGTTATAACTGAAACGTATTGACTTGTCATTGCCATCACTTTTTCTTTTTGTTGGGTTCTCCCCCTTTACATTTAATTTCTTGTCATGCCAGATGGGTTCATTCTGCTTTGCTTCCTGGGGTTGTGATCCTCAGTGTCTTTTCCTAGCATATTGGGTAAAATTTTTTTGGAGTGCTGGTTTGGTATTCATGACGTTCCTAAGGTGCTCTTTGTCATGAAAGTATCTTATTTGTCCATCCATTTTGAAAGATAGTTTTGCAGGTACATCAATCTGGGTTGGAGGCTGTTTTCTTTTAGGGCTTGGAATATGTCACTCCAAGCTCTTCTTGCCTTGATGGTTTGTGTTGAGAAGCCTGCTGTGATTCTGATGCACTTATCTTTGTATGTGATTTGTTTCTTTTTTCTGACTGCTTATAGAACTTTGTTCTTCTGTTGTGTTTCTGGAATCTTAACAATTATATACCTATGTGTAGATTTGTTTTGATCAAGGCTATTTGGAGTCCTATATGTCTCACTTATCTGTATGTCAAGCTCTTTTCCCCTGCTTGGGAAGTTTTCTGCCATTATTTCTGTGAAGAGATTTTTTATGTCATCTCCACCCTCTCCTGTTTCTTCATTGACTCCAATCAGTCTTATGTTATTCTTCTTTGCATCATCTAGCAGCTGCTGGATTGATTTCTCATGTTCCCTTATAATTTTGAAGCAATTTTTCTTTTCCTGGTCACTCATTGCAATCTTATCTTCTATATCTGAAATTCTGTCCTCACATTGGCTCATTCTGCTGTGTAGACTTTCAGTGGAGTTTTTCATGTCCTGGAAATCTGTTTGCATCTGTTTTATGGATTCCATTTGTTTCTTATGTTGGGATTCCATCATGTTCCTCAGCTCCTCTCTAGATTTATTAATCATGTTTTGCACTAGGGGCACAATTTCTCCTGTTATCTGAGAAATTATTTCTGATTTCATTGTTTCCAGATCCCCTTTTGTTGCCAGTTCAGTGGGTCCAGGTGGTTGAGTATCAGAGCGTTCCATCTCATTTCCCTTTGGGGTTGCTGTACGTGATCTGGACCTCTGGTTTTGAGACTTACCTATGTGTTTTCTCATTTTGACTGGGGCGGGGGGCTGTTAGCGCCTGCATGGTTTACCTTCTCTGAGCTGGGAGAGGTGGGACAGGGGTGGGAGCAGCGGTAGGGATGGTGACCCAAAAGCCCTTTCCTGTGAGCTGGGAGCAGCAGGAGGAATGGTGGCTGGGAAGCCTCTTCCTCTGGACCCGGAGCAGTGGGATGGATGCTCAGAAGCCCTTCCCTCTGGGCCAGGAGCAGTGGGAGGGATGTTGCCCTGGAAGCCCCTTCCTCTGGGCCAGGAGCAGCGGGACAGAAGGTGGCCCAAAAGCCCTTTCCTCTGGGCTGGGAGCAGTGAGACGGTTGGTGGCCGGGAAGCCCCTTCCTCTGGACCAGGAGCAGTGGGACGAAGGCTCAGAAGCCCTTACCTGTGGGCCGGGAATAGCGGGACTCAGTACCTTGGTCTGGTGGTCTGGTGTCCTCTACGTCTTTGTAGTGTGGAACCAGGTGGCTGCCTGTCTGCAGCGGGGTGATTAGGTGTCTTCCGTGCGACTGGGGACCCTGGTAGGGCGTGGGCAGACCTGCCTGTCTGCAGCGGGCTGATTCGTCATGTTCTGTGCGACTCAGGACCTGGGTAGGGCGTTTAAGACTGATATTTTTTATTTATAACATCAAGAAGTATCTTTTCAGCCTGCTATATCCAGTTCATACTGCCTTATCACTAAGCTGTTGCCGCATGTTTGAGGATTTTTTTTAAAGAGAAAACTTATGTATAAATTTAGAGTACGGGGCATATCAATTAATGAGGATTAATGAAGCCTGTCTGGCCTACTTAATGATATTATGATGCACAAATAATAGAAGATAGGAAAAATGTTCTGTAAGTTGTTAATGTACTAGTAAATCTAAGAACTTTTCATGTTGTGAATCAGTCCTAAAATAGAAGTTTCTTAATATGTTTTCAAGTCAAGAAACCCTAGTAATTTTAAACCAACAAACAACTTTGTGCAAAGACCACAGATAATTTCTACTTATGTTGCACTGGACAAAGTATGTCATATGGTTATGTCCATTTTTCTGGGGGGAAAATATGAAATTCTCTGAGGTTCCTTGAAAGTAAATAGAATAAAGATAATCAGAGAAGTATTGAGCATTTATTACATTCCAGTTACTTTGCAAGAAAGTTATATCATATCTAATTCTCATATGCAGCCAAAGAAATAGGTGCTATTTTCCCTATATTCCAAGTGAGGAAGGTAAGGGTCAAGTCTTGAATAACTGTTAATAAATGACAGCAGCCAGAATTTGACCATAGTCTTTCTGACTGAAAGGTCTGGGCTCTTTCTATCATAGCATATCATGTATTTCCTTTACTTTGCAGTTTTAGTAGCCACAGATGAGTTGGACTGGAAGATTTAAGTTTAGGATAATATTATTGATTGTTCAAAAATAACAAATTTACTAAGTAATAAGAATGATGAGCTCATATATCTCTGTGCCCTTCCCCCCATTCTGCATAATGAAGGAGTTTGGAGCTGATATTTTTGGGATTAGTAGGTGATCTCTAAGGTACTCTGGTGGTTAAGTTTATGTTTCAACATGAGTGGGTCATGGTATTTAGTTAAAATTATTCTGGGTGTGTGAGGATGTTTTTAGATAAGATTAATATTTGAATCAGTAAGCTCCATATAACAGATGTGCCCTCCCTAATGTGAATGGGCTTCATTCAGTCGAGGGCCTAGACACTGGAACTACACCATAGGCTCTCCTGAATTTCTTGCTTATCAACTGCAGATCTTGGTATATGTCAGTATCTATAATTGTACATGCCAGTTCCTTATAATACATTGTATACCTCACACAGAAACACACCGACACGCACACCTTCACCTTCATCTTATTGGTTCTTCTTCTCTGTTGAACCCCGATTCATATAGATACACACAATTCTGAGATGATGTGGTCATGAAATTCAACAGCAACAATGAAGAGCTTCTGTTTAAAGGAGAGGCTCACACATTTTCTCGTTTCAGGCAGCATTTTATTGAGGATCTTTAGTGATGTTTTTTAATGGCATTCATACATTGTCTTATCACTTTGATATAAGTAGTTGCTACCACTAGGAAGTTAACTGACCAAATGCTTAATTTTTTTCTGAAAATGCTGGCTGCTGGTGTGGATCAGTATAATTGCATCTCTGGCAACAAGTGGCTTACCTTATCTAAAACAAGTCACAAAAAATTAAGAACAAAAATATTACTTTCCAAATTTTATATTTTCTCCTAGCAACTGCTCTGCAACTCCAGGAATAGATTAATGAATGGAGTATGCACAAAATCATATCAGTTTGCATATATGACATTACTCAGATGTCTCAACTCCGGAAGAAGCATGTGAATGATTTATGGAATTGATATTAATCTCCTTCCAGTAAATGCATTACTTCAGTTACATGGGAAATTGATGGTACTACTGTAATGCCAAATTAATTTCTTTCTTGCTGGATCAGCATTGTAAATGGAATTAGATTTTAACCTTTCATACATCTAAACAGGCTAAAATATGGGAAGCAATTTTAGAAGTAAAATTTGGATGTCCACTGCTGATGGGAAGAATATATATTTTTTCTTTGTCTGTTTTCTTCTTTCTGAGATTTGTGGATCTAAGAATATTGGACCATATTTAGGAAGAGAATATTTATAATTGAATCTGAATATTTAACACAGGACTATAAATAACAGTGCTGTAAATGAGAATTATGTATTAAAGACCTCCAATATTCTAGAGAACAATGATTATTTTTCAAGGAAGGATTCTTAGTCACTAATAAACAGTATTTGTAATCCAAGTGTACTGTATAAAGGTAACTAGAAAAATATCAGGCAACCTCTTTCTTCTACAGGTGGCCTTCGTGGTCTAGAGTTTTTTTCTAAGTACTTTCTATTCCATTCCCTGCCCTTCAACCCATCTTTCTTTCCAAGACTTTTAGTTTCTATTTCAAGCTCATTGTGGTATTCATTTGCCAAAGGGTTGACTTTGACTTGCTCAAATAATCTAACAAACTCAGTCTTGTATTTCAGTTCTAAATTATGAAGAGGAAAATAAGGCTGGCTCAGCTTGGATCTAGTCAACTATGTTCAGGGACAGTGGTTATTGGGTATATGGGCTACCTTTCCTGGGATTTGAGTAGGACAAATTCTCTGTGATAAGATTGTGTGTGTATGTGTGGGTGGGTGGTTGGGTGGTGGTGGTGGTGGTGGTGAACATTTCTAATATATGTAGTTGCAGGATTTGCAGGTCTGCAATGGTTTTTCCTGCTTGATAAGTCTATGATTTTGTTTAGTTGCAACAACTTCATACTTTACTGTTCTCTTCTTGGCTTCTAGCAGTTAGAGGTCCTACCATTTGGCCTATGTTTTCATCCCAGTATGCTTCATCCCTGAGCCATTCTTGATCAAAGGATAATGTGTGAGAGGATTAGAGCTGCTGCCAGCCAGCCTTTTTATTTGATGTGAAAGAGACCAATCCTTGTAACTAGTCTGAAAGTTGTAGAATTTTCCGCATAATTTTTATGGATATAGTTTGCAGAACTGGGACTTTTCTTGATCCCCCTTTTCTGGGTCAGAGTTTTACTAGACACCAGTTTAGAATCTTAGAATTACTGTCTCTCTAAGCCTGGTGCATTGCCTGAACCCTTGCCATCTAGATAGGAATCTTGGCCAGTAGGCCTAATTTTCATCATGTCTGTGCCAAAATCTTACTTCTCATTTTCATAACCATTGACTAAGATCCAGATGTGAAAAGACATATTTTCCTAGGCCAGTAAGTAGAAAATGTGTTTTGTGTACACTTACTGGATATGCCTACTGCCTATACCCTTTGAATCCTTGCCAGCCAAAACCATGTCTGAGCCTCCTTTGCTTTTTGGGCATTATGTGGTCAGACTTCCTGACTGTTCTTGCTGGGGTTACTCTCTTCTGATCCAGCTTTGGATCCTGAAAGCATACCCTACTTACGACAGTACGATCCTGGTGGATCTTGACTGGTAGTAATAGAAATTAGGTGAGTATTTTTCCTTACCTAAGCAATACATACTTTTAAATATTTTCACCCTATTTGTTTCCTTAAAGAATTTTGATGTCCTGGGATTTCTGGCATTTATTCCCTATTCCACATTTCTTGTTGACACTTCACTTAGATATTTATTCTATGATTTTATTTCTTTTGGTCTTATATTTGTACAACTTTTTGCTGGGTCTTAAGGGCCTGTGTGAAATGGGAAGGGAAAAGATAAATCTGACACAGTCTCTGACTTCTGAGAAGCTGAAAACCTAGTAAAGGATTCAACACATTCATCAGTGATAGCAGAGAATGAATCAAGCAGGGGAGAGAAGGGTTAAATTTTTACTCATTGATTTATTACTTAAATATTTATTTAGAGTCCACTGTGTCAGGTTCTATGCTAGATAGAAACTCAGAGATGACTAAGATAGGATCCTTGCTGTGAAGGTGCTCACAGTCTGATGATGGATGCAAGTAAGTGCACTAAAGAACAACAGCGATAATGTTGCAGTCACTGTCATCTCTCATCTGTCTGTTTCTTAAAAACATTATGTATGTTCTCATCCAAGGACCTTTGTACTTCTTCCTGGAATGCTCTGTCCCAAAGGTACTTACACTTTACATTTTTCTTTTCATTCAAATCTTGGTTCAAATTTCATTTTATTAGGGAAATCTTTCCTGGGTTTATAACTTAATATAGTATTCTCTTTCTGTCTCCCTTATTTGCCTTCTCCCGCTTTTTATTCTTAGCACTTATCATCACCAGACTTGTTAAATATTTACTTTTATTTGATTATTATCTGTTTATATTCTTGAGAAAATGTAAATGTCACGAGAACAATTTTGTGCATGTTCTCTGGGTACTTTATATTCCTAACACCTAGTACAGTGTCTCATATTTAATGAATAGTCAAAAATCACTTGATTAATAATCCAGCATAGTGGTATATGCCTGAAACTCTAGCACTTTGGGAAGTTGAGGTGGTATTGCAAATTTGAGCCCAGCCTTGGCAACTTAGTGAATTAGCAAGACCATGTCTCAAAATAAAAACTAAAAATGGGGGAACTGGGGATACTGCTCAATGTGAAGGCCTTGGGTTGAACCCCCATTACTGTTAAAAAGGTTATTTGATTAAAGAGGTGAATGGATACATTAAGCAATGAATAGAGTCTATATACCGTATGATAGAGTCACCAAAGAGGGAGTGGCTATGATTTTGAGAAATCACAGGGTTTATAAAGCTAGTTTTCCTGTATTTTTTCAGTTTAGACAGAGGGATTTCATTTTAATTTTCCAGAGTCAATATTTGAAAAGACAAGGTTAAATCCTTGATTGTTTATACATTTTCTCTGATTTTTACCGTTTCTTCTTATAATTTTTTTGGTATTATATATGAAGAGTTTTGGTATCACATATGAAGAGTTTTAGTATCACAAATGAAGAGTTTAAAGCTGATATTAAATTTTCATTCTTTATATGACTTTTTATTTACAGTGGTAAGAACACTTAATATGAGATTTATTCTTTTAAACAATTTTAAGTATATAATACAGTCTTATTAACTATAGACAAAAATATCATTCAGTTTTGACAATAAACTATTATTTGATTAGAGGTGTTGAGTGTTTGGAACTATGTCATAAAGCTCCTTTTCTGCTTTGGTTTACAAACTTGTAAGTTCATAGTTCTGGTGGAATATTTCTACCAAATCTTTTGAAAGACTGCATTTCCAGTACTGTGTTGTCCAAAATAGCATTTTTGGTCTCTTTAAAGTGTCATTGGCTACTACTAGGAAAGAATTTTTGGCATTCTTTCTGAGTATTTGAAAACCTATTGCAATAAAAATGTAATGTTCAATGTTATTATTCCATTGCTAGCACACAACTCTTCATATTTACACTGATTGATTCTCTTCAATTGGCTAATCGCCTACTAGGTTGGGATTTTTCCCTGTTAATTTTCATTTAGTGTTTTTATTTCTAAAGGCAAACAGAGAACAAACCATACATTATCACTGCATGTTTTTTTTTTTTTCAGAAACTAGTAAGAACTTCACAATCTGTGACAATGAAATAATGGGGAAGTAAATTACCATAATATACAAGGGATTTTCATATGCTAGCAATTTTCTATAGACTGCTAACTTGAGTCATACTCATGTACAAATTATCTACATACTATGATATCAGAAATATAAATTAGCTCCTACTCTGTTAGGAATAGAACATTTTTTTTCCGGAAACATTTCAAATGCTTTTTCCTAGTATTTATAAATATTTAGGAACACTAAACTGTTTTATGAAATGTGAGTGACATTCTTAAACTAATAATTCATTGCTTAAATTCTGAGTCCTCTGAAAGTAGAACAGAAATATGTAAAGAGTGACACACATATACATATACTAGTTTATATTATTTAAGTAATAATAAGACAGATCTGGGAGGACACAATGGCATTGTATTTATTACCTGACCTTATCTGATTTCAACTAAATTCTGCTTGCAAAACTCTGAAGTTGGTTCTCAGAGAGGCACCACAAATACACTGGGCCCCAAACTTGGTAATCTCCTTAACCTTGATGCTCTTCTCTTCCCTGAGTCTCTGGGCACCCCTATCTGTCATTCAAACAAGAAATCTAAATTATAATCTCCTCAAGGATAGAACCGTACTTATTTGTCTTTATGTCCTTATAGCCTAGCACACTAGTGCACTGAGTGATGGCTAGTATACAAACAAATTAGAAGCAAACGTCTAAAAACTTCTCCTGACATGTTCTTACTCTTTCATTCTCTTACTGAAGGAGCTGTTTATGTTTTTATCTGAAACTAATCTATCCACTTGCATGTTATACCCAGTCTTAGTCCATTTGGGCTTCTAGAACAAAATACCAAGCCAGTGTGCTGGCACAAACTTGTAACCCCAACACTTTGGAAGGCTGAGACAGGAAGATTCCAAGTTGAGCCCAGACTTGGAAACTTAGTGACTTGGTGAGACCTTATCTCAAAATAAAAATAAAAAAGGGGCTTGGAATGTAACTCAGTGCAAAGAGCCTGGGTTCAAGCTCCAGTAGTGAAAAATATCCCCCCCAAAGAAACATCCAACCAAAAAACTCCAAAATACCATATATGGGGTAACTTTTAAACAACAGAACTTAGCATATTCTGGAGATTGGGGACTCCTAAATCAAGGCACTGGCAGATTTGTTGTCTGGTGAAGGCCTGTTTTCTGGTTTATACACAGGGCCTGTGTTCCCACATGGTAGAAGGAGAAAGGCAGCTCTCTGAAGCATCTTTCATAAGGGCACTTAACCCATTCATGAGGTCTCTGCCCTCCTGATATAAGCTCTCCAAAGTCCTGACCAACTAATAGCTTCACATTGGTAATTAAGATTCAAACATTTGAAATTTGGAGAGACAAATATTCAGTCCACAGAATTCCTCCCCTGGTTCCCTAAAATTTATGTCTGTTTCATATGTAAACTTATTCATTCCATCCCAATAACCTCACAAGTTTTAACTAGTTCTAGCAGTAACTCAAAAGTTGAAAGTTTACAGTTTCATGTAAATCAAATATGAGGATTACTTAAGGTATGGTTCATTCTGAGGCAAATTATTCTCCAGCTGTGAATCTATAAAATGAAATACAGTAGTACCTCAGTTTAATAATTTAATTTATTTTACCCTTTTGGGGAAGATGGCTGCATTTGTATTTGTGGGGGGTGGAGGAATGATGGTCATGTTCTTGTCACCCAATGCGGAGTTTGCGAATGGAAACAAAATTTTGCTGAATGCTTTTGTTTCTGAGCTGAATTGTTTGCAAACAGAAGCATTCATGAACCGAGACATTATTGAATGTACCATCCAAAATACAATGATGTGACAGGAGTAGGTAGACATTCCCATTCCAAAGGGAAGTGATAAAAAAGAAGAAAGAAGTAGCATATTCCAAGTAAGTCCAAAACGTTAAAGATAATTTCTGACTTGAGTCTGTCCTCTAGGCTCACCGTAGCTGAGGTTCCACCTCTGTAGCTTTGCCAGGCTGAAGTTGGATCCATCCCCCAGAGCTGTGGAAGGACCTGTCCCAAGGAGCTTGAAGCTACCCTGGGTTGGATTTACCTCCCTGTGGTTCCCTGAGGCTTGAACTGAATGCTGTTAACTCTACTGCTCTGAAGTCTCAGGGGTGGCTCTACACCTATGATTCTACCAGGCAGAGCCCTAATAGGAACTCTATACCATGGCCCTGCCCTAAGATGACACTGTCTAGGTCCCACATCCAATATTTCAGGAGGCACCATCTTTTGAAATCAGGGTAGAGGTAGCCATATCCCTATAGTGTCAGAACTGGTAGAGATGGCCCCTTACAGATAGTGGCAGAGTTTAATCTCTTTGTCCTCTAGAGGGGTGGCCTCTACTGCCTGTGACATACCTGAGCATGCTGGAGACAAACATGAGGTGCCCAAAAGTGCTTTGCTGGAATGTAGGGAGCAGAGCCTAGTGGTACTGGGCAGGGTCCTCTGGGCACCGGTAGTTCCTCCCTTAAAATCATTCTGTCTCCCAGGCCCTGGTTCTCTGGGCTTGTGAAAGGAGAGGCACGGCCAATAATTTCTAAACTGCCTCTGGGGTCTTTCTTCCCTTGTTTTGATGAGTAACACCTCATCAGTCCACATTGATTTCCTTATCAGATGTTCACTCGGCCACTGCCAGCTCCAGTTCAGAGCTTGGGATGTCTAAGATCAAGGAGCCAACAGATTGGGTATCTGGTGAAGGCCCAGATTCTAGTTCATTGATGGAGCCTTCTTGCTGTGTCCTCAAAAAAAAAAAAAAATAAATAAATAAAAAGAGCAGCTCTCTAGCTCTCTGAGGACTTTTATAAAAGCACCAATATCATTCATGAGGGCTCTATCCTTATAACCTAATCACTTCCCAAAGTGTTTTACCCCCCAATAGCATCACATTTGTTATTAAGTTTCATATGAATTGGGGGGGAATAAAAAATTTAATAAAAAGTCACCATTTTTTTTTTTTTTTTTGCCTACTCAAGAATACACTAGTTTTTCCCTGTATCTTCATTATGGTTATTTTCTCTATCATGTAATTGATATTATTCTCCTATTTTTAAACACCTTTCTCTTTGCTCCACAACCCCACCAGCTTCTTTTTCCTTTTTCTGCTCCCCTTTATAGAAGATATTATTGAAAGATATATCTGGGTCTTTTTCCCTTTTCCCTGCAACTTATTCAATCAGGCTTTCACAAACCACACTCCTCCTCCAAAATTGCTCATCCCAGGGTTATTCATGACTTCTACTCACTAAACCATAGTTTAAATCTTTATTATGTATGTGTGTGCGTGTGCTTGTGTTTTTGCATGTGTGCATGAGAGAGAGAGAGAGAGTGTGTGTGTGTGTGTGTGTGTGTGTATTGAACCTAGGGCCTTCATACTGGGCTACATCCTCAGCCCTTAAAAAAAATACTTTTTTGAGACAAAGTTTCACAAATTCAGTTAATTGCCCAGACTGTGCTCAAACTTGGGGTTCTCTTGCCTCAGTCTCCTAGCAGTTTTTATCTTACACAGTACCCTTATTTGACCCATTTGACTCTTCTTATTCCTTCCTCTTCCGTAAACCTCTTTTCTTTTCTTTACATACCAGCTCTAGAATTTTCCTTCTCCCCAAGTGACTACTTCTTTATATTTATTAGTTCTGCTTCATTTCTTTACTTTCTAAAACCTGAAATGTTTCAGGACTCAACTCATTGCACTTTTTCTCCTATCTACATCTCTTTGGTTATCTGATTATAATCTAAACCTTTATGTCCTTTAGACTCATATGTCAGTGATGAGCCCACCCAGTAACCCACAGAATAGGAAGGAATTATATAAATATTATTACATGCCTTGAAATTTTGTTATGGCATATTATTCAGGTATGGATACACTAATATAAGTGTTGACTTCATCATCCTGAAAACAGTTTTAAGTGTGTGAAAATCCTTGTTTTCAAATTGTTGGTAGATTCCAATTTTAACAACAGATATAAGTGCTTATCAATTTATGAAAATGCAAGTTATTTATTCTTTTTGTTCTAAAATGATTTATTTTCCTTAATGCATAATATTAAGAAATCAAAATATCAATTTGTCTCCATGCAAATAGACAAAAGAATTACACTAGTTAGTCTAACACTACTATTCATGAATAATGTGTAAGCCAATTATATGAGTCATTAGTAATTTTGAGTCTTTGGTATATAGTAAAACTATCAGTATTTTCAAATTTAATAAATTTAATGAATTGAACACTTTTTCTGTCATAAAGCTGAGCCATTAAAATATAATTTACTGGCTTATAGGTGAAACTATAATTCATAATAAACATTAAATATACTTAAGTAAAACATTTAAATTTGCTCATTGCCTTTCTTTGTTAATTTCATGCATTGCATAATGTATTTAGAGAAAGGATGATACCACACACTGACAGCTTTTAATGAGTGAACAAAGGATCTTTTAAAAATCATACTTTAATATAAAAATATATAGTTTAGATATGAAGGAATCTGTTCTGAAAAGTTTGAAGCAAACTGCCAAATTTTAAGTATTAATTGTACTTACCAACCCAGTATTTTTAGAGAGGAGCTGCAGACTTAGTTTAAGAACATCCAAAGGTGCAGTTTTCTTGCATGAATATAAACTGCACATACTAGAATAAGTACTCAAAATTTTGCTTTAATTTCTTTTTAATAGCAATATCTTTCTTTCCTAAAAGAGATAATAAAACAAATAAAATGTTGGAAATATTAATTATCAAATATTTTGGTAAATATGACATTAGAAAAGCTGAGTTAATTAAGTGTGTAATTATTGAAATCTAGTCAGTAATAATATGATAGCATTGATTTATACTTGTTAAATATTATATTGCTATTTAAAAAGTTTATTAGATTCATTATCTCAATTTGTGATGTTAGTGACCCTCTGAAAGAAATATTAGATTGTTATCATCATTATCACTCCGGTTTTAGACATGAAGAATCAATAGTTCAGAGGAGTAACCTTTCCAGGGTCATACAGCTGGCTGGTAGTGGAACTGAAACTAAGATTCCAAATCCTTATAAATCTCTCTTTTAATGCAAATAAAAATGCATTTTTAAGTGTCATAGAAATTAAAATAACAAAAATAGCTTTAAAGAAGAATGAATATTGTTACTGAGACTTTGGCAATGTGTGTTTCAAATTATAAGAATAGATAAATAGTGCTTTCTGAAACAGCACAGATAAAATTGGAGAGAACAAGATTTCATAGTCTGAGGATCTGGGTTTAGGGGTCAACTCTGTCATTTAATGAGTTTATGATCTTTTGCAAGGCATTTTCTGTCACTTAATTTTTTCATTTAAATGAATATTGTCCAGATCTTTTTGAAGATTATAAGGAAGAGAATGAATGAACACTGTTGAGCAAAAATTACCATAGGCAAGCACTGTCTTAGGATCTTCTACATGTAGTGTTTCATTAAATAAGTTTTATTATGAAAGTATTTCATTAAATAAATTTTATTATGAAAGTATTTTAGAAATCATAAGGTACTTAAAATGCTGTTTATTTATTTAGTTAGTAATGAATGAAAATTTTATTTTTTGTGCCCACTTTCTCAAGGATTTGTTAGGGTAATGACTATTGGATAATTTAAACGGATTAAGGTATGATCTGATATATTATTCTTTATTAGGGTATTTTCATTCTGACAGGGCACCCCTAAGGATGTATATCTTTATGTCCAGAAGAATGATGCTGTAATAGATGTATTTCAAATACAGACAGGTTACTTAAAAGATTTTTAGATAGAGGCTGCTCTGGGATAACTTTTCAATGAGGCTTTAAAAAAAATTCGTGTTGCACACAGATATGTAGATTTTACTTTTCTTAGTATAGGGATGTGTACATAGTAATGTCTAAACTGGGTTACTCTTCTAAGTAATTTCTAAGAATACAACTGAGAACAGAAAAGGAAACCTCACTGCATAGATCATAAATGTACTTTTCTCATATTTGAATATTATCTTATTATAGATATAACTCTTCAATTGTCTAGTTTCTCATATTCTGTAATAGTTATTTATTACTACCTTACAAACTTAGTAGCTTAAAACAATGCACTTTAAAAACGATAAGTCTCTGTGGATCAGGAGACTGGGCATGGATTAGCTGAGTCCTCTGTTTAAAGCCTCTTAAGGATGCCAGGAATGCAGGTTCATTTGAGACTTGGCGGGGGAAAGATCATTTTCCAAGCTCACTCAGGTTGTTAGTAGGATTTAGTTTCACATGACTGTAGGACTGAGAGCTTTAGCATCTTTCTGGCTGTTGACAGGTGTCCCTCAGCTCCTAGGAAACATCCACAGTTCCTTGCTACATGGAATTCCCCAACATAGCTGGTTGCTTTCTCAAAGCAGCAGGGAGACAGAGACAGATACAAATACAGAGACAGAGAACTAAGAGGAGTGTTATAGTCTTATGTGGCATAGTCATGTAATAAACTATCTGTAATATACATCTTGCCACTTTTCTCACTTTTACATATTCCTTTTTATTGGAAAATAGTTACAAGTTCTGTGTGCTCTCAAAGGGATAGGATCACACAATGTTCTAAATTGAAAGGGTGAAGAACATAGAGGCCACCTGGAGTCTTTCTGCTACACATCCCAAACAGATAGTAGCAAATAAAAGGACATTGCTATTTAATGACCTACTGTGAAAATGATATCTTATAGTACTTATAGTTAGGGAATCTTTTTCTCTTTCTTCCACTTCCTCTTCCTTTTCTTGAAAACCTAACAACTTTCTTCACATATAAAAAATTTTCAAACCTGCAGTGGAAGGTATCATTTCATTTTTTGTGCCTCTTTGGGCCCCTAGAACACTACTCTGAATGTGTGGACACCATTATATGTATTAGAACTCAAGGAGGTAATGTATACTGATCACTACCTACTACTCTCTTGAGAGAAGTTCAAAATAACTTAGTTCAGAATTCTTTAAAATGCAATATGTTTTATGGACCTTCATCTGTCGTATGTATTGGATCTTGATGATCACTCTCTAATAACTTCACCCTTGTTCTTTCATCTAAATTTCATTTTCCTCTCCCCCCCTACTATCCTTTTCTTTCTCTCTTCTTTCTTTCTTTCTTTTTTTTTTTTTTTTTGGTACTGGGGATCGAACTCGGGTCCTGGCGCTTGGGAGGCAGACTGCGGAACCACTGAGCT
This sequence comes from Heterocephalus glaber, assembly GCF_053883595.1. Classification (NCBI taxonomy): domain Eukaryota; kingdom Metazoa; phylum Chordata; class Mammalia; order Rodentia; family Bathyergidae; genus Heterocephalus; species Heterocephalus glaber. Next base: position 3,154,940 of record NW_028258301.1, read on the forward strand.
AAATCCCCAGCCCCTTCTCTTCTTTCTTAAAAACAGTTTTTAACAACCCTCAAATTCTTTTACATCTGAAATATAGCCATTTCCAGCATAAAATTTTCTCAAATCTCTAGTTTATCAACCAATTCTATTGGCAGAAAAAGAATGTTCACAGCTCAACTGTAATAGTGGCAGTTATAGTTTTAATATTTTAGTGTATATATACATATATATAAAATCTTCTGCAAAAAAGTAGCTATTTCTTTTTATAGATGGGGGAGACTCGTGGTATAAGAAGAAATAAAACTTGCCTAATGTCACACACTTTTTCTGTGGCAGAACTAGGATTGAAATCTTTCAGTCTGAGTTGCTTTTTTTACTATGAAAAATTGCCTTTCTGTATTTGGTATATGTATCATTTCATCTTGCCACCTTTGTATTTACATGTATCTCTCCATTATTAGAATAGAGCTTCTTTTTTTTTTCCAGTTTCTATAATTTATTTGACATCAAGTATATTTCAAAGAATATAAATTCTAAATACTGTTAATTTTGTTATGTGGGAAATATACCTATAAGAATAAATTGATAAAAGTAATGGTAGACCCAGAAGGAAGCTCCCTCGCTGCCATCCCAGGCTCCTAGGGCCAAGAAGGTGAGCTGGTCCCAGCACCCAGAAGGAAGCTCCCCGCCTCCATCCCAGGCTCCTAGGGCAGTGAAGCTCAGCCAGTCCCTGCACCTGGAAGGAAGCTTCCCTGCTGCCATCCCAGGCTCCTAGGGCCAAGAAGGTGAGCTGGTCCCAGCACCTGGAAGGAAGCCCCCCGCCTCCATCCCAGGCTCCCAGGGCAGTGAAGCCAAGAATAGAGCTTCTTTAAAAATAGAAATTATGTCTCCTATTATGTCCTTCTGTTATGAGTTAGATCTAAATGTTCCTCAGAGGTCTCTTGTATTCAGAATTGGGGATGTCAGAAGGTGATTGAATCATGAGGACTCTAATTTGATGGCATTATCCTGTGGTAATAGAAACTTAGGAGGTGGGGGCCTTAGTTGAAGGTAGTGGGCCGTGGTGGAGGATGACTATGGGTACTGCTTCTTGTCCCTGGGCTCTTTCTCTCTGTCCCTTCCTGGCTCATTCTTTTCCATTCTGCTTTCTGGCTGGCATAAGGTGAACAGCTTTGCTCCTTCGTGCCCTTCTGCTATGATGTTTCTGCCTTTTCATAGGCCTAAATCTATGGAATCAGCTCACCATGGACTGAAACTTCTGAAACCATAAGCCAAAATAAATCTTTCCTCCCTTTTTGTAGTTTTTCTCAGGTTTTTCATTGCCGCAATTAAAGGTGAACAAACCTGTTCCTTTGCCCTCTAGTGCTTTATATATCATTGACTTTTTATAATGCTTACAGCAAAGAACTGAAACCTGTCATGGCATTTTTTAATGTGACAAAAGCCATGTTGTATGTAAATATAATTTATTCCTATACATTTATTTGAAAATATTTATTGAGTATGTAGTTTGTACCCACAGTTAGCATAATTTTGTATTTAGAAGTAGTGAATCAGGCAGACTTTGGCTAATATACTAGCTGTAACACTTGAATGATCTTGGCCATGTTACCCTCTTGGAGCTACTTTTTTCAGTCTTATATGAGTAACTTGAAACATGCCTTTAGGGAATGAATTTAGGTAATATACGTGAAGGACTTTGATTAACATTTTGTGTATTGTGTGCTTACTAAATGTTAGTTTGACAATTTTCTTCTTGCCTACGACCCCAATTTCTTAGTGAAAGTTAATGGAGATGAGCCTTACATCTGAATGTTTTTAACCACTACATTTATTATAGTTTTACTATAATATTCAGATTAGACTTCCTAAAATGTGACATGAAAATTGGTGAGTCAAAAGCAGTCTCCAAAGTAAATTTTTGGTGTGGATCTGGCTTGGGTACCAAAATTGCTTATCTTCCCAAACAAGAGTCCTCCTTGGAAATCAGTATAGAAATTCCTCAGAAAGATAAAAATAAAGCTATTATTTGATCCAGCTATACTACTCACTTTTTAGTATATTTCCAAAATACTTAAAGTCAACATACTATAGTGCTACCTGGATGCCCATGTTTATTGTGGTGCAATTCACAATAGCCAAATTATGGAAACAGCATAGGTACTTGTCAACAGATGAGCAAATAAAGAAAACATGGAATATATAGATAATGGAATATTATTTGTTCATAAAAAAGAACAAAATCATGTCTATTGCAGGATAATGGATAGAACTACATTATCATGGGAAATAAGTAAAATAAGTCAGACTCATAAGCTCAAATATCATGTTTTCTCATAGAACATGAGATCATCATATGAAATAAGTAAAATAAGCCAGACTCCATAAACTCAATATCATGTTTTCCCTCATATAAGGAATTAGTAAAAGGAAATTACATGAGTGTAGAAAGAGACTATTAGAGAAGAGGAAGGGAGAAGGTTAAGGGTAGGAAGGAGGGGAAGGGAGTCGGGGTAATACATATTGAAAATGACCAATGTATTTTACATGCATTTTTAATGTGTCACAATAAAGCATATGGTTCAGTATGAATAATATGCACAAATAATAAAAATTTTTTTAAAAGAATGTTCATAGAGTCCTGGATTAAAGTGACAAACTAAGTATGTCAATCAGTTATTGCTGATTTCAGGTACAGAAATTTTTTGACAGGATCTTGACTTCTGTAATTCAATTCTAAGATTTATGCATTTTGAAAAATCTCCCAGAGTTGAGTCTGTGGATTTATCTGTTTGATTTACAACCTTTGCTTTTAGAGCTTCTGACCATTTTATTTTTGCATAGTGAAAAGGGTGTAATTATTAAAGTGACACAGGAAGTCATATACTTTGAAGCTCTTTGTGTAGGGAAAAGATGCTTTCAATAAAATTTATTTGTAGTGAGATGTTTACAGTGCATATGCTGCAACACTGATATAGCATTTTACTGTATTTTATACCCTTATGGAGAATTTGAAGTAAGTTTTTTTTTCCTTAAACTATTTTATTGGTACATTTTAGGTATACACTATTTTTACATTTATCACTGGGTACTTGTACCTGTACATGAGGTATCTTGGTTCTTATCTTTTCCCCATTCCCTGTCCTCCCTTCACCTCCTCCACCCTTCCCTATTTACAAAGACTTTGTTTCCATTTTTTCCTTTTCTTATAATTTTTCCTGAAGTCAGTTTTATAGCATCATCATTATTATTTTATTTTGCCATAGGCTAATGCAGAATAGGTGGTATACTAGAGATTCTCTATTTTCAGAAATTTTGGCATTGTTATTTTCTTAGCTATCAAAGAAAAGATTAGTTATGATTTTTATGAATTAATATGAATTATTTTATGTGCAACCAAACATTTAAATATCTGTTGACATTTTCTGTGGGATAATACCATTTAATTTATGAAAAAGCTGGAAGACTTTGGAATAAAAGAAAATACTTCATTAGTTTGTAAAATTAAAAAACATATTTGGTGCAAAGTCTTTTGCATATAATATTGTAATTGTCATATAAAATATTCTTTGGTTGCATTCAAAGTATCAACAGTGAATTATCAGTCTCAACTACATAAAGGAAGTAATCAGAACATAAATAAAAAGAATTTAACTGTTATGTATATCAATCAGCAGATGAATAGATGCTTCATAGATAACCATTTGCAATGTACTTGTGTTCTTCAGCAATCAAACTTGACAAAGAAATGGAAAAATGACATTTTATGTTTTATCCGTTAAACTCATAAACTGAATATTTAAAATTTTGTTGAAACATATATAATTAGAGAAATTTAAAGGGAGATGTTAGCGGAATTAACTAAATATTTTGGAAATTAATAATTCTATATAACTAGTGAAAGTATTAAGGTAATTATTCACTACTATACTCACTGCCTACATTTATTAAGCACTTAGTATGAACCATTGCATTGTTTTAAGTGCTTATCATTGCTTAATTCATTGAGTATTTAAAGTAGCTCTCTGGGGCAGTTTTTGTTATCTTCAACTCTAAAGATTAAAAAGTAAAATAACATTTTCACTTCAGAGTGTAATTTAATTACAACAAAATTCATTGTCATTGTTGAATTATTTAATTTGGTCACTAGATTCTACTGTTGTTTCTCTGGCCACAATGCCTGTTGTCATTTTATTGACCCCAAACATATACCAGAGTGGGAAGGGACATTTAAAAGACAATTAAATGTAGACTTGCCATTTTACCTTTTGATAATGGCTTACAAGATAACTAATGTAATCACTCAATTATACTAAATACAATTTTCACTTTTATAAATAGTATTTTGAGATACAGAAACTTTAAGTAATATAAGTTAAAGAGAAGTAAATGAATGCTAAAGTATTACAACTCTATCATTGTTTTATGCAATTTAATGATAGTAAGCTATTTGAGAAACATTCATTCTCAAAGCTCAGAATAGTAAATTTTAGCTAATTCTTGAAATTTCTTGGGAGCTTAGCAGTATTATTTTATATATGAAAAATTGACAACAAATTTTGCTAGGGATTATGTGATAGATTTAGACTATGTACTAATTTCTAATTTTAGAAAGAAGAACATAATCATCCTATCCTAATAAGGGCATGATACAAGACAAGACAAATATTTTTATTTAAAAAATTTTTATTATAGTAAGAACATATAATGTGAAATATATATTTTAAGAAAATTTTAAGTGTACAATGCAATATTGTTAATAAGTCATAATGTTATATAGATCTCTAGAACTTATGTATCTTGCCTAACTGAAACTTTATGCTTCTTGAAAAGCCACTTTTAAATGTTCAAATACTAAATTGTATTGTACTGGAAATGTGTATAAAGTAGACAAGGTAGAGTGAAGCAAATAAAAATAATCTATAATTTAAAAACAATAATCTTACCATGTAGAAATAAATTCTAATACTTTATATATTAATTTTGAACTTTTAATAGAAAAACTCAGAAACATACAATTCCTTTTTATGTTCCTTGAGATTATTTATAGATAGATAGGAGTAAACACTTTTTGTGCATTTCACTTTTCATTATACCACACACTATTTTAAGGCTATTAAATGCATTTAAAACATAATTTTAATAGTCCATGTGACAGAATATTATTCAGGAATCAGTATTATTTAGTTATTTACTTATTATTGAACATTTAGTAGCTAATATCGCTATTATGGTGTCACATTAATATTGTTTATAAATTTTTATCTTCATTTCTCATCATTTCCTGAGTATACTGATGATTTCAAAGGACTTGAATCCTTTTTTTGTGTGTGTATTTTGTTGTTCTTATTGTTTTTGGAACCCTTAAATCTTGCTGATAATTGCTTTTCAGAATGATTATGCCAAGATAAACTTCTACAGATAGTGTAGCAAAGTAAGCATAAACTCACCTGTGTTGAGAATAATTACTATCAAAATTTTTTCTTAGTCTTATAGATGAAAAATTTCCCTCATTGCTTTAATTTGGTCTCCTCTGACTATTGGTGAGGTTGAACTTAATTGCATATTTGTGAACACTTGCTTTTCTGCTTCTGTGAATCATCTGTTCATGCCATTTGCCCATCTTTCTATTGGAGTTTAATGGTTGGTTCTTAGGGGTATATCTGAACTCCGTATGGTTTAAGAACATCAAGCCTTAGTTGTCTTTGTGGCTACTATTTTTCTTAGCTTGATTTTTAAAAAAAATTTATAATCAGGATTCTGATGCAACAGAATTGACATACTTTCATGTAGTCAAAATACTGATTTTTCATTTTATATTTTCTTTTATTCTTTTATATTTAATCCTTCTAAATCCTTCCAAAGGAGAAAAGTATTTACTTAAATTTGCTTTTTACCTTCTTGTGTTTTATTCCATATCGTGCCAGTTAATCTTAATTGTCAACTTGACTGGATTAAGAGACTCCTATAGTGGTGATTGGATCATAGGGTCCCGTAAATAATCCATGGGCTAATCAACTGATGTTAGGAGGTGGAGCTCAGTTGAAGGTGAGTCATTAGGGGGTATACCTGTAGAGGATATATCTCTCACTCAGCTATTCTCTTTACTCTGCTTCACTGCAGCCATGAAGTAAGCACTTTTACTCCACCATACCATTTTGCCATGATGTTCTTGACCATGGACTGAGTCCTCTAAATAATGAATCAAGTTAAACTTCTCCTTACATTATGTGTGTTGGGTATTGTGTTCTACCACCAGGAAAGCTGACAAATATATATGTGTATTTGCTTCTTTAATTCTTTTTTTGTTTGTTTGTTTTTTGTTTTTTGGAACCGGGGATCGAACTCGGGTCCTTGCGCTTGCGCAGCAGGCAGCGAAACCACTGAGCTAAATCCCCGGCCCTTTAATTCTTATTAAAATTGTATTGTAAACTGAAATCCTAATTTTTAATGTTCTGAATAGCTATTTTTATCAGTTATTTATTGAATAACCATCTTTTTTACTACTAATTTGTTATACTCCCTCAATTACTTCTTAAATGCACACATACATGCACCGTTTGTGGATTGTAAAAATTTTACCTGATATCCTTTGATCATAATTACACAGGTATGCTCAATCTGAAGCCTAGGGTTTGACAGGCCTAGCTTGACTGGGTTGCATATAAAATATATAGTATAAGTTGGGCATGGTGTGGCTGAGGCAGGAAGATAGAAAATTCAGGGCTAGCCTGGGCAACTTAGTGATTTATCAAGATCCTGTCTCAAAATAAAAAATTAAAAAACAGGCTGAGGATATAGCTCAATGTAAAGGACCTGGGTTCAACCCCCAGCATTGGAAATATATTTATATATCATATGTTTATATATATTTAATGTATATAAGTAACAAAACTTTTTATGCTTTTTATAATAACATGGGTGCAACCCATGGGCTGAATGATGGATACACTTAACTAGGGTTTATTAAAATGCATAGTCCTGGACTCTAAGTCTGAAATACGTACAAACTTTGCAGATGCACCTCAGGAATATGCATCACTGACTTAGCCTCTGTTTCGAGAAACATTATTCCCTTCTCACCTCTTTAGCTTTCTAGATAAGGTTGAGTCAATTTATTTTGAAAAAAAGTTGAGATATTTTCACTCAATAATTAGTGGCAATTAAATCAAATTATACATTACTTTGTGAAACAGTGGAACTTTGTAATAATCCTTTGGTGTAGGTACATAGTATATCCTATTTGTTAGCGTTTTCCTTATTAATCTTTGAGAAAGACCTTATTCATCCTTTGAGAAAGGATTTAAATTTAAGTAAAAGTCCTCATATAGTTTAGGATGATACCTCTATTTTGTTTTTATTTGAGTTTGCTTTTTACATTCATATGAGTTTATGACTATCCCTAATACTTACTCTTTAAAGTTTCAGTTGTTTTTTATCCCAATGTCTTTGTTCTTTTCACTGTTTATTATAGTTTTCTTTTATTTATGTATGTTTATATTCCTATTATACGAAGACCTTAAAGAGAGAGGTTTTGTTTTATTATTTTCTGAAATTATATTTCCTGTACCTTTCAACATCTACCATAATGCTTAATACCAAACAAGTGTCCAGCAGACATTTGGCAAATTATATTGAATTCTCAGCACTGACTTCTGGATCTTAAAATGAAATAGCCATGAGTGAATTAATATTTATGTTCCTGAGACAATAGAAGTTATCTTGAATTGACATTCTCATAAATATACTTTCATTCAACACTCATTTTACCAAATATTTACTGAATTTCCATTGTGAGCTATGCATTATGCTAGGAGCATGAGGATGTCAATGTAAATAACATAATCTCTATTACTGAAATTTTTACAAGGCATTGGGAGAGATAAATATATGGGCAAATAAGTGAAATCCAAATTGTTAAACAGAGTTGAGTAAAAATATGAGAATATTTCTTAATACTGGTGACAGTTAATTTGTAGTATTGTATAGTATCAGTTCCAGCACTTTTTAAGGATTGGGCACTGAGCTTAATATCAACTACTGTGTTATTTGAGCAAGCTACTGCCTTGCTGAAAATCATCTTTTTTTCACCTAAAATGGAGGTAATCATGTTTACCTAAGAGATGTGAACTGAATTTAAAATGATTTGCTTATGTAAATTGAAGTAGCTTGTATAAAATTAATTTCCTCCTCTTTTTTTCTCACTTTGTGGGAAGGCCTAGAATAATTCAATTGAAAAGCAAGTCAGTTTCAATTTTTGTGTTTTGGAGGGAACTCATAAATGAGAATATTCTGTACATTAAATTTTTTTATGAATGGGAATATTGATATTTTTATTTTAGTCATTATGATCCCTCTTCAATTTTCAATGTGTCTATGATCCGAGGAACCAAGTATTTAAAAAATTATTACATGGCTTCCACTCTCTTGCTTTCCATTTATTATTAAACTCACTCGTCTGTTTTTCACTCTTACTGCACGGAAATTCTATTAAAGTCATTGATAAAACTATGTAGTGAAATTTAAAACATGTTTTTCTTCACAGAACTCTGTGGTTTCAACATCATTTACTTCTCTCTCCATGGATCAATCTTTTTTAGATTCTACAATAATTATTCTTCTAGTTTTCCTCAGTCATGCAGGCTGCTCATTTTCATTTCCTTTTATTGAATCCTCTTCAATTCAAATCCTAGAAGTTATAGTTTCTAAAATCGTGCTTCTAAGATCTCTTTTCTTTTTCTGGTCTTATTTCATTCTTTTTGTTTATTATAATTAAATTTAAATTTCCAACCCAGGCTCCTTCCCTTAACTCCAGATATGCATGTTAATTGTCTCCTTTACATTTTCACCTGGATTCTTGTAGACATCTGACAAACAATGAAATCTAAAATACAATTCTACAGTTTTTCTCTTTGAACTTGTCGTCTGAACTTTATCTGCCTCCATCTCTATGATGAAAGTGTCTATACACTTTCTCAAATTTGAAATGTGAGGGCCAATCAGTGTTTCCCTTTACTCACTCATGGTGTTCATTCCTTCTATATCTATTGATTTTAACCTTCATAGCATTTCAGCAATCTGTATGGTTCTCTTTAGTTTGGTTACCATTAGCCTTGGTCAGGAAGTGTCATCTCTGTTGTACTATTGTACAATGGATTATTTTGTCCATAAGAAAGGAAGCTTTCGCTCTAAAGTTGGGAAGAAGACCATTAAGTCCTCCGTTATCACTCTTGTTTAATAAAGTACTGCAAATATTAGCCATAGCAATCAGGCAAGAGAAAGAAATAAATGGGATATGTACAGGAAAGGAAGAAATAAAATTATCATTATTTGCAGATGACATGATCCTAGGAGTTGTGTTTAGGTGTCAAGTTGACAAGGGATGCAGTGTTAAGCTTAATTGTCTACTTGATTGTCTTGAGAGCTGCCTATAGGGTTAGGCACACTTCTATGTGTTTGGGTGGGGCTTGGAGACAGGGCAGTGAGGTCTATGTATGATCCCTGGCCCCTTCCTTTCTGGTGATCTTCTCCAGTGCTCTGCTTCCTGGATTCTATGGTAAACAATTTTTTCTGCCACAATTTTTATATCTTGGAGCCAACCAACCATGGACTGAAACTTCTAAAACAATAAACCAAATAAACCTGTCCTCCTTTAGGTTTTTGGTGTCAGGTATTTTTTTTCCAGCAATTGGAAAGCCTACTAACATGGTAAGCTGTTGAAGAGATTTAGATATATTTATATTTCCACATATATTTAGCATGGTATTTTATTTTATCTGTTGCCTTCCTAGTTATACCTCTATTGATTGATTGATTTTTGATTGGTCTAGGAGATGTAATATGTATCCTACACTTATCCACATCTAGACTCAACATTGTATCATTTTATGCTTCACATTTCCTACAACATACTTTCTTCTTCTTCATGCCTGATACTTCATACTTCCCATTTCCAAACTGGAAAATGTTATAATAGTCCAATCCCTGTCCTTTGCTATCTTTTGGGTATTTTTAGATATATTTTATTTATTGTACATTATAAACTCCACCACAATGTTAATATTTTAGTTTTAGTCAGTCACTTGACTGTGAAGAAATTTACAAATGAAAAAACATACTTTTTTGAGTATTATTTACCGTATCTCATTCTTTCTTTACACTGGTTTTTCTATGTGGCTTTCCAGTCCATAGATCTGAGTTTCTATAAACATACCCTTTAGTATTTCTTATTGTGCAAGCATACATGTTCTGGCACCAGATTCTTTCAGTTTTTGTTTGTATAAGATTGATGACTCAACATGATTCTTTTGTTTGTTTTTCTTTTAGCACTAAGTTATCATTCCATTGTCTTATAATCTCTTATTTCGATGAGAACTGAACTGTTACATCTTTTATCCTCTGCATGTGATGTGTCTTCTTTGTGTGCTTTTATGACTTTTTCTTCATCTTTATTTTTAAGCAGTTTGACACGTGTTGTTACTTTTCCATTGTTATGACAAAATCCCTGAAAAAACCAATTTAAAGGAGAAAAGATTTATTTTGCCTCAAAGTTTCAGAGGTTTTAACCTATGGCTAGTTGGCCTTGTTTTTGGGCCTTTGGTGAGGCAGAACATGGTAGAGGTAGACCATGTGGCTAGGCAAAGCTGTATCCTTTGTGGTAGCCAGGAAGCCAAGAGAGTGAAAAGAGAGGGGGCTTGGTCTCCAGATCCCCTTCAAGGGCATGCTCCCAGTGACCTGGCTTCCTTTAGCTAGATACCTCCTCCTAAAGATCTCACAACCTCCAGGCATCACAGGGTTGCATTGAGACCTTTAGCGCATGGCCTCTGAGGACATTTAAGAACCAAGATATAACCACTATGATATGTATAATGATATGTATATAAGCTGGATTTTAGTATTAGGTATTTATCTGGCTGCACACTTGCTGAACTTCTTGGATCTGTAAGTTTTTGGTTTTCATCAAATATAGAAGAATTTAATATATTTCTTTTCAAATATTGTCTGTATCACATTCTCACTCTCTTTTTCTTTCAGAACTCTTATTACATGTTTACTTTTTTCCCATAAATCCCTGAAGCCTTGTTAATTTTTCTTCAAGTTATTTCTGTACGTCATTTAGAGAAGAAATTTTCTAGTGATGTCTCTTTATGCTGATGTTTCCAATCTTCTATAAGGCTCATTGAATGAATTATTAAATTTCCAGCATTGCAAGTTTTACTTCTATAATTTCCATTAGGTTCTATTTATAGATTCCAGTTTTCTGTATAAGAATTTGTATTTGTTTATTCTGAATGCCAAATCTTTTATTAACTCTTTGAAATATTTTTCTGTAATTATTTGATGATACTTTTAATGTATACTTGGCTTGCTTATACCAAAATTTGGGCCATCTCAGCGTTGGTCTTTTTTCATAATTTTTGTATATCTAATAATGTTTTCATATTTCTTTGTATATCTAATAATGTTTTATTATGAAATGGACATTGTAGAAGCTATATTGTATAAACTCCTGTTTCTCTTTTTATCCCTTGAAGAGAATGAAAAGATTTTTTTTTGTTCTAGTATGGAGATAAATTACTGACTGATCACTTTGAACTTTTTAGTGCTTGATTGTGTGCTTTGAAATGGCAGATCTATGGAAAGTCTAAAATGTTTCCCAAGTCCCTTAGGAACTGTATAAGAAAAAGTTTACTCAGCAGACATGAGTTTCTGAAAGCTTGCACGTTCTCAAGAAGAGCCTGCTTTTTGTGACTGGCCTTTGACTGGCTCTTAGAATGCTCTTAGAAGATTTGGTAAATATGTGTTCCATGCTCAGCTTCTTGAACCATGTTGTACTAACTTTTCTAGGTAGTTTATATAAAAAAGTAATTTATGGCAAAGACCTATTCCTTCTAGGTGTTTGAAACTCCAGTCACTGACCATCCCTCAAAAAATCTTTGGGTTCCTACAATATGGTAAACTTCTTTGGTAGACACCATTGTGTTGGCACAGTTCACTGTGGAGGAATTAAGTGTGTCCCATATGACTTCACTGGGAGTGTACCCACTAAAGTTTGTGTCCCATATGACTTCACTGGGAGTGTACCCACTAAAGTTTGTGTCTGGTTTTCTTTAGACTTTGTTTCATATGTTTTTTTCCTTTCTTAATTTTGCTTTTTGTCCTTTCACTGTAATGAACTTCAAGTATATATATTCTGAGTCCTCTAAGTCCTTCCAGAGAACTACTAAATCTGAGAACGCCTGATATAGGCTAAATATTCAAATTGTCTTTCCCAGGTCTTCTCTCTTTTTGCTTCTCCTCTCTCCTCTCATATCTTCTCCCTTTTTTTCTCTCTTTTCTTTTCCCTTTTTCTCCTTTTCCTTTTTTTCTTTCTTATTTTATTTTATTGTATATGTTTTGCTGTGAGGGATGTCAAACCCGGAGCTTGCACATGCTAGGAAATCTCTCTCACTGAACTACATTGCAAGCCCTCTCAGGGTTTGTTTGGAGTTGTTTTTAATCTTTATTAGGATGAGTTTCCATTAGGTTATACTTTATGATGTTATACTCCATTATCTTTTCTCAGGTAGATATCATGGTTGTTAATGAGTTGTTCAAAAGGTCTCTATTGCAGGTTGGTCTGGACTTCACCCTCTCTCCTTTATTATCACAGGGATGACTTAACCAATGGTGTCAGTAAAATCTTATAAAGCGCTGAAGAAAGTGTAAAAAAACAAGGCTACTTTTGAGGTGGCTTTGAGTGAAAGCATAAAGGAACATGAGAAAAACTTCATTGAAAACTAGAGAAAAGAGAGTTCTTATTATGTAGGATGGAAATTTATCAGTATTGTCACTGCTGTAATGCACAATGTAAAAAATGTACTGAGTGAATGGAGTGATATAGTTAACGGAAATTTCTAGACAGAATGTTGAAAGTGCTACTGGGTTTCTTCTGGCTACTTATATGTGAGAAAATATAGATAAAGTAAATGAAGAACTGTTAAGCAGGAAGGATTCAGGACTTGATAATTTAAAAAATCTCTATCCTTTTCAGATGACTAATGATTGTAAAACTTACCATGTCAGATAAAGGTAAAATTTAGAGTACTATCAACAAAACGTAGTCTAGAGATGAAACAGAGAATGTGCCTGTAAAAATTTTTGTTGAGACCTCAGAATGACCAAAAGTGATACTTCAGGTATGAAGTTAAACAAAAAGCCCTTTAAAGATTTTAAGGATTTCCTTCACCAATAGTAGTCTCAATGAAGCAACAGAAGCTTTTAAGAAGCTCCAAGTTACTGTCACTCAGCAGAAACTCAAGGTAGAAAATTGTTTGTCTCAGAGAGCCATAGAAGATGTGAGATAATAAATATTTGTTATTTAAGCTACTAAGTTTTGAGTTAATTTATTATTCAGCAATAGCTAGCTAATATCCACAGGATAATCAAAAAAGGTTATCATACTATGTACATAGTTTTATCTCAACTATGTAAAAATATGAATATTTATAGAAAAAGATCTGAAGATGGTATCCACAGCAAAGATTATCTCTGCATGGTAGAATTTAGGGAGCATTTAAGAATTTTTCATATATTTATTTATATGTTGCTGTACTTATAATCTGAACAGTGTCTCCTTATGTTTATATATGTGTTTTGAAAATGCATCAGTGGAATGAATAAAAAGTTTATGTAATGTTTTGCCTGTATGGTTGGTAATGCCCCTGAGACTAATGAACTGTAATATGAAGACAGTCCTTCTTTCTTCCTTCCTGATACATTTCCCAATAACTTATGTAGGCTAAGGGTGAGGGAATATGCTTTTCCTGGCATTTCCAATGTACTTTAGAGTTATACTTATTGATTTTCTATGATTCTGAGAGCTATGCAATGACAACATTGATATTTGTAATACTTCCTTTTAGACTAGGTTGTTGTTTTGAATTTCTTCCTAATGGGAAACTACAGAGGGGGCTGAATTTTGTGTGAAGATGGCATATGGGATTTAAAAAGAAAAACCCTTGGAAATAGTTCTCAAAAATTGTTAGCTGAAATGCAGTTTGGGCTGTAGAATTTGCAGTAGGATTAGAAATTCCATTGTATGTTTTCAAAACTGTTGATATCATTGCCTTTCTGAAATAGTATACTAACACCATATCTCTGCAATTAGCAGTGTTCTGCAAAGCTTTGAATGTAACAACAGTAATGTTACAAGTCCTTTTTAAATCTTGACAAACTATAATTGTATATATTTTTAGGGTGCAATGTGATGTTTTAATCTATATATACATTGTAGAATGATTATATCAAGGTAATTAATATATCCTTCATCTCACATATTTATCTTTTTTGTGGTAAGAACATTTAAAATCTATTAACAATTCAAAAATTTGTGCTATTATTAACTAAGGTCACTTGGCTGTGCGATAGATCTTGAAAATACATTCCTATCTAATTTGTACAGTTTCTTCTGTTCATCCTCTCAGCCCCTACCCTCTCATAGTCAGTATTCTACTTTCTACTTAATCTTATGTTTTTAGAATCCACATAAAATTGGAAAAAATCACAAGCATTTTACCTTACTAAATTGCTGGTGTGCATTAAGAAAAATGCTTGGATGCTTTACATATATGTTTTCAATATCTCTTAATTTTTTTGCAGATTAGGTTTATCTTTTTATAGATGAGTAATGTGAGGTCGTAATGCTAGTTCTTGACAGAACTGAGATTTAAACCGGGGTCTGACTATAAAGGCATAGTAGTTCAATATTCTCAGTTTTTTCCACCTCCTCCCCATAACTTCCTTCCAGATTCATTTAACACAATTCTTTTGTTCGATAAACCAACTTTTGATTTTCTTTGTTGTTCTTCTGTTCTGTTTCATTAATTTGTAATCTAATCTTTATATTCCTTCTGCTTGTTCTTTTTTTTTTTTAGATTCTTAAGGTAATGGTTAGATTATTGATTTGAGATAATTTTTTTTTTAAAGTAGGAGTTTACAGTTAAAAGTCTCATTTATGTACTTACAAATTAGCACACTAGTTTGCTCTGCTAGTTTCATTCTATAAATTTGTTAATTAAATTTTTATTCAATTCAAAGTATTTTTTTATTTTTCTTGTGCTCCTTTTTTTGACCATTGATTATTTGGGGATTGTTGTTTAATCTTCACATATATATGACTCCCAAATTCTCCTCTGAATTAATTTCTAAATTAATTTTATTGTGTCCAGAGAATATATTTTGCAGCATTTCTAAATTTAAAATTTTATTGAGACTCTCATATTATGACCTATCTATCTTGCAGAATGTTGTAGGTTCATTTGGTGAATAAGGTGCTCTTAAAATGTCTTTTGGGACTATTGGCTTTATGGCGTTTAGGTTTTCTCTATCATTATTCTTTCCAGTTGTTCTATGGTTCATTAAAAATGGAGTAGCGAAATCTCTAAATATTACTGTTGAATTGTCCATTTCTCCTTTTGAATTCTGTCACTTTTTACTTAAGGTATTTTTGGTGTTGTTTTATAAGGTACATATAAATATTTGTTATATCTTCTTTATCTCTAATTACATTCTTATTTTGCCCAATAATGATATGGAAACTCCATACCATTTTTTGGGGGGACCCAATCCAAAAATGGGCATTTGAGATGAATGCACACTTCTGAGATGGACATGTACAAAAACCAAATAAATATATGAAAAAATATTCAATATCACTGATCATTTCAGTGATGAAAATTAAAACAACAGTGAGATTCCATCTTACTTCAAAAAGAATGGCTATTATCAAGAATTTAACCAATAACAAATGCTTGTGGGGCTGCGGGGGAAAAAAGGAACCCTTCTCCACTACTGGTGAGAGTGTAGACTGGTGCAACCGCTGTGGAAATCAGTGTTTTCCTCAGAAAACTAAGACTATTGAGCTGGGGATGTAGCTCAGTGGCACAGCACCTGCCTGACAAGCATGAGGCCCCAAGTTTTATTCCTGGTGCAAAAAAATTAAAAAACTAGGACTAGAGGTTCCATTTGACCCAGAAATCCCCCTTCTGAGTATCTTCCCAAGAAAATTAAAAGCATCATACTATAATGATATATGCACACCCATGTTCATAGAAGAACAGTTTGTAATAGCTATATCTCGGAAACAGCCCAAATGCCCATCAAGTGATGAATGGTTAAAGAAGTTTTTTTTTTATGCATTGGAGTACTACTCGGCCATAAAGAAGGATGAACTTTAGACATGAATAGCTAAATGGATGCCCCTAGAGTCCATACTCTTATGTGAAGTAGATTGGACACACATGTAAATATAGCATTATTTCTCTGGTGTGAGAAACTAAAAATATAAATAAGGACCAAAGGTATAGTAGGTATTGTGAAATAGGAAGAAACTGTTCAAATGGGAAAGGGCACAAGGGAAGGGGAAGAGGGAAAGAAATGAAAGGAAAAAAAAGAGAAAATAAAGATAAAATGCAACAAAGCTTTTGTAAATAAGGGGGAGAAGGGTAGAAGGGAGAGGAGGGGAATGAGAAAAGAAGATGAATCAAGATCTGTCATGTACAGGTACAAATTCTATATGATGAATGTGATCATTATGTATATCTAAATTAAATGAGTAAACTTAATGATAACAAATAAATCAAGAAAGATAATTGAGAGAAAAAGGTATTCCACAGCATGTTGTTAGGAGGTTGCATTTTTAAATAACAACGAGATACCATTACACACCTATTAGAATGGTCAAAATCCACAATACTATACTAAGTCCATCAAGTGGTGCTGAGAACACAGAACAACAAAAACTCATGTGTTACCAGTGGAAATGCAAATTTTAAAGACAATTTGGCAGCTTCTTACAAAACTAAATATATACTTATGATAGGATCCTCTAATTGTACTCTTTTACCTACAAATTACTGAAAATTTATGTCCACACAAATATTCATACATGACTATTTATAAAAAAAACTTCCTTCATAATAATCCGAAAAACAGAAACAATGAAGATTTCCTTCAATAACTGAGTGGATAAACAAATTGTAAAACATTCAGACAATGGAGTGTTATTCAGTGCTACACAGAAATAAGCAAACATGAAAAGATACGGGAGAAATTTACCCACATATTACTAAGTGAAAAACTCATTCTGAAAGCTTATATGATTAGATACCATTAAAAGATAAGGCACCATGTAGTATAACATATTGATAGTAAAAGTCATACTGTATAAACTAATATATATGCAATACACTGTAGAAAAAGCAGAACTAAAGAAACAGTAAAGATGAGTGTTTGTCAAGGGTAGATCCTTGATGACTTTCAGGACATATAAAACTATTATATATGGTACTATAATGATGGATACATGTCATCCGTTATATTTTTGCATGTGTGTGTGCATTTGTGCATAAAATCTGCTGTGGCTTGCATACATGTTCCTCAAGGGTACACATGTATTAAAGGCTTGGTCCCCAGGATTGTGCTAAAGGGAAGTGGTAGAAACGTTGGAAGATGGGACTGTGTAGAAAGTGCTTAGATCATTGTGGATGTGCCCGTAAAGAGAATTGTGGGAAACAAGTCACTTCTGTTTCTTTGCTTTGCTTCCTGGCTCATAAAATGTGCAATTTGCTTGACCATTCAATCCCACCATGCTGTACTGCCTCATCAGAGGCTCAAAGCCACTTGATCTTATATTGGAACTTTAAAATAATGAGCCAGAATAAGCCTTTTCTGCTTACAAGTTGTCTCAAGTATGATATTTTTGTTATAGTAACAGGTAGCTGACTAGTACATAGTCAAAAGCCATGTACTGTACCAAGAATGAATCCTCATATAAACTGTAGACTTTGAATTATAATGATATATCAGTGTAGATTAATTGATTGTAACAAATGTACCACTCTGGTACTGGATTTTGATCATGATGGAGGCGGTGGGTATATGGAGACAGGGGTATGTTGGAAATTTGTATACATTCTGCTTCTTTTTGCATGAACCTAAAACTACTCTAAATAATAAAGTCCAATCAAAAAAGGAGGGACTATGAAAATTCATGAAATGCTATAGCACAAAGAGTAAACCTTAATACCTGCAAAATTTTAAAAACTCATTTAGGGTTTCTAGGATTCCAGGATAGAATACAGACTGTGACAAAAGTAATATACTTTCATTATAAATGTATGGGACAACCATAGTAAGGTAGGTAAGGGAGACCAAAAAGTAGGCAAGTAATTAAAAGACAAGTAAACAGAAAAAAAATCAAAGGTTCATAAAATGATACTAAAAGAACTCCTAATGGCTGAAGCTAGAAGAAGTTAAGTAATAAAATAAATAAGATAGCATTAGATTGTAGACCAAGGTATAATAAAGAGGGATGCGGCTACTTTTGGAAGACAGTTTGGCAGTTTCTTATAAAGCTAAACATAATCTTAACATATGATCCAACTATTGTACTCCTTTCAAATGAGTTGAAGATTTATTTATATATAAAAGTCTGCATGTGTTTATAGAAGCTTTATTCATAATTGACAAACTTGGAAGCAACCAAGATTTCCTTCAATAGGTAAATGGATAAATAAACTGTAGTACATCTACACTATGAAATATTGTAAAATGATAAAAATAAAAGGCAAAATGCTGAAATTTTGTGAATGCATCTAGAGATAAATAACCAAATAAGTAAATGGGAAGGAAGAGACATATCACTGTGCATAAGAATTCCTAATAATTTATGTATGTACTCTTACCTAGAGCATGTAAAGCAACACTCATCATTCCTTAAATATGAGCTGCACAGCATAACTTTCCCTGAAGAGTACAGAAAGAATGATAAAGTGTATTTTCACACTGCAGAAATCTGACAAAATGTACTTTACTAGGCTATCAAAGTTAACATCATATTTGATAGTATGTACCATTGATATGTGATGAAAATGGCTCTTTGCTTTTCTATGGTCTTCCTCCTGGAAATCTCATAACCACAGTCTAATCATAGGGAAATCATGAGATAAATCTAAACAGAGGAAAATTCTTGAAAATACCTGGCCAGTACTTTTCAAACAATAGTCAGAATCATGAACAATAAGAAATGTCTAGAAGTTCTCACAATGTAAAGTTGCCTGAGACATGATGAAAAAATATAACTTGGTGTCCTAGATGGGATCCAGGGACAGAAAAAGGACATTATGAAAAAAAAACTAAAGAAGTGTAATGTGTGGGTTTTAGTTACCAATAATATATCAATATTGATTCATTAACTGAAAAATGTTCTAGGCTATGTAAGATGTTAAGTGTAGGGGAACCTAGGAGCAGATATACAGAAAATCTCTGTTCTATCTTTGCATTATTATTAAATTGATAAAGAACTTATTTATAAATTCTTTATAAGTATAAAACTATTCTAGGATATAAACAACCCAAATGTCCATCAACAAATGAGTTGATAAAAAATGGTATATTATTTTACACAATGTACTATCATTCAGTCATTAAAAAGAAGAGAGACACAAATCTTACAACAAAGTTAAATTTCAAAACAGTTATGCTAGTGAAAGAAGTCAGACACAAACATTCTCATCTGGTATCTATTTACAAGGGATGTTCAAAAACTATTGTCAATATTTAAATTAGTGAAAAGACATTACAGTAAAAGACATATTGCCAAGAGCAATGGTATAAGTGTGTTTAAGCAGGGAAAGTATTTTGAGGGAGATCAGAGACAGAGTATCTTTTAGTGTAATAAAATCTTAAATTTCAGCATTTACTGCCTGTTTGGTCACACCGCATTGGTCAAAGATTTACAACAACTTGTGCTAAAAACCTTATGGTATGTCCTCATTCATCTTATTCATTGGATCTGGAACTGTGCAATCTCCCGTTCTTCCCAAGATCAAAATGACTATGAAAAGAAAACATTTCCAATTAATTTAGGACATCAAGGCAGCCACAACAGTGCAAGGGTACTTCCAGAACTACTTCAGGAGAGTTGCAAGGACAATTGGATAAGTGTACTTGAATCTAGAGAGAATATTTTGAATGTGATTAATGGCAGTGTGTCTTTCACTGTAATAAATTTTAAATTAACTTTAACCACTGATAACAAAAAATTAGAATACTACTATAATTATAATGGAAAGAATGTGAGCCTTAGAGTCAGTGGTATCTTGGTTTGTGTCACAATTCTGGTTCCTAATACCCATTAGGCTTGGGGCAATATAAATATATTGAGCAAGATTTTATATAATAGAGTTATGGGTATACAATGAAGAATAAGCAAAGTTCTATCTTCTTTGGGCTACGAGAGTAAAAGGAGAAAAACAAATATAAAAATAACCAATGACAATACAGAGTGATAGAATATAGTAATGACTTTAGGGTGGTGTGATCAGGAATCTGTTGGAAACTTACAGAAAGAAATGGTCAGTTTTTCTATGGAGAATCAGCAACATTTGCTCTAGATATTAAAGAATAAAAGGATCTAGAAAAATAATTGCTCTCCATCTTTGCTGTCATCAACCTCTCATCGAATTTCCTGCAATAGCCTCTTACCTAAGTTTCCCAACTACAGTCCTAAGAACTCCTCCACTATCTTCCAGCAGTAGCCAGAAAAACCTTCAAATATAAATATGATACATCCCTATCCTAGGTAGAACCCTACGTGCTTTTCTCTAAAGATAATATCTAAATAATCCAAAATATGTAATACTGCTATGAGGGCCTTAGGTGATGAGGAAGGAGCCTGGATATTACTCTGGCTTCATCTAGGCCTAATGCTTGCCTACTGCAGTACATGCTTATCTCAAAATCACCACATTCTCTCTATCTCAGGATAATTTTTTTTACAGGTTTTTTTCCTGTGCCTGAATTATTCTTACTGACTATTCTTCACCTCACAAACTTCCATTTAGTCTTCCAGATTAAGTTTAAATGTCACTTCATCAAAGAAAGTCTTCTCTGGGCTTCCTAATCTTTCCTGGTAGTCCTGCTCCTACAACACCATGGCTTTCATATAAAGGACTTTTACCACCATTTTTCACCCATTTTGAATTCAATATCTGCCTTCCCAACAAAAGTTCCATGAAGAGTGAGACTGTGTCTTGTCTTCACTGTATTATAGCACTTAAACACAGTATTTGTCCCAGACGGGTGTTCACAATATTCAGTGACTAAATGAATATGGATGTTAGTATTCTAGTAGAGAACAGTGCCTGTTACAAAAGACATATTCAACAGATATTTATGAAATGTATTATTTGTTGTAGACAAAGACCAGAGGTATGAAAAGTGTTTGAAAATACCATGAAGTAAAAATGTTAAACCTTAAAGACCTTGGTATAAAGATATGAAACTTTCTTTTCCCTCCCCAATATTATAAAGTCAGGCACATAACAATTCCTTCATAAAAGCTATTGTTAATTCTATTCCTCTGACTTAAAAATAAAAATTGAGTCTCCTAAAGCATTAGAATTTAGCTTTAGTTTAAATTCCTTGCAAACAACTATTTTTGTAGGAGTATAGCACTTATTTTTTCTAATTTTGGAGTCAAACTTGATTCTTTTATTTTGCATTGATGTATAATTTAAAGAATAATTTAAATTTGGCATATCAGAAGTGTAGAAATCATTAAAATATATCTAGAATTTAAAGCACAGACTTTATAGCACTTTTTTCCTCAAGACTAGATTATATTAATGGCATATAGTTAGAAAATGAGGTTTAAGTATATTTCAAAGAACTAGAGAAAACAATCCAAAAGTTCATTTGAAACCAGAAGAGACCTAGAATAGCAAAAACAATTCTAGGCAACAAAGACATGACAAGGGATATCACAATCCCCAACATGAAACTATACTACAAAGCCACTGTGATAAAAAAGGCATGGTACTGGCAGGTACCAGCAAAGAAACAGACTCGAGGATCAGTGGAATAGATTAGAAGATGCAGACACAACTACAGACATACTCAGCCACCTGATGTTCAACAAAGGGGCCACCCACCCTCACTGGAGGAAAGATAGCCTCTTTAATACATGGTGCTGGAAAATCTGGATTTCAACCGGCCACAGGGTAAAACCACACCCATATCTTTTTCCCCATGCAATAAACTAAAATCAAAGTGGATCAAAGGTCTAAATATTAAAACAGAAACACTAAATTGGCTGGAAGATAGGTTAGGTAGAACTCTGGAAGACGTTGGCATAGGAAAAGACTTTCTGAACAAAACCTCAGTAGCACGGGTGCTAGCACAGAGAATCAACAACAGGGATCTCATCCAATTAAAAAGCGTCTGCACTGTAGGAGAAACCACCAACAGAGTGAAAAGACAACCCAAAGTGTGGGAAAAATTTTTTACCAGTTATTCCTCAGACAAAGGACTACTATCTAGAATATATAAAGAGCTTAAAAAAATCAACTTCCCCAAATTTAAAGACCTAATTCAAAAATGGGCATCTGAAATGAACAGACATTTCTTAGACAAAGAAGTAAAAGCAGCAAATAAACATAGGAAAAAATGTTCAACATCACTGGTCATTCGAGAGATGCGGATGAAAACAACACTGAGATTTCACCTCACCCCAGAAAGAATGGCTGCTATCAAGAAATCAACCAGTAACAAATGCTGGCAGGGTTGTGGGGAGAAAGGAACCCTTCTCCATTGTTAGTGGGAGTGCAAACTGGTGCAACCACTGTGGAAATCAATATGGAGATACCTCAAAGAACTAGGATTAGAGGTCCCATTTGACCCAGCTATTCCCCTGCTGGGTATCTTCCTAAAAGAATTAAAAATATCATACCGCAGCAATATATACACACCCATGTTCATAGCGACACAGTTTGTAATAGCTAAAACTTGGAAACAGTCCAATTGCCCTTCAACTGGAGACTGGATAAAGAAGATGTGGGTTTTTTTTTTTTATATAAAATGGAGTACTAAGCCATAAATGAGAATCTAGAGTCATTTATAGCTAAATGGATGCACATTGAGGCCATACTATTATGTGAAATAAATAGGACATACTTGTGTAAATACCGAATAGTTTCTATGGTGTGAGAAACTGAAAGTGTAAATAAGAATCAAAATATATAATAATGTGAAATAGGAAGAAAAGGTCTAAAGGGGAGGAGAAAATGGGAGGAATAGAGGAAAGGAAAGAAGGGAAAGGAAAAAATATGAGAAAAGGAAAAAATGGAACAAAGTTTTTGTAAATAAGGAGGGGTGGAGGGGTTGAAGGGAGGGCAGAGGAATGGGGAAAAAATAAGAATCAGTATCATGTAAAGGTACAAATTCCTAATGATGAATGTCATCATATTATATGTTGTCTTCCTTTAGAGCTTGAAATACTCCAAGCTCTTCTTGCCTTGAGGGTTTGTGTTGAGAAGTCTGCTGTGCTTCTGATTGGCTTTCCTTTTTATGTGACTGTGCACCCAGTTGTTGTTGTCTGGGTGTTGCTTGTGCGCCTGTGTATCTCTTATCCAGGCGGGTCTTTGGCTGGGGTCTGTGGGGCCAAGCGGCAGGGGTTGGGGCGGGCCCTGGCTGGACCTGCCTGCAGCCGCACTGCTCTGGTCCACACCAGCTTCTCAATGGAATCTGCACGCACCTACCGAAAGGTAGAAACATTTTTTTTTTCAGATTCTGTAACTTTTATTTCAATTTCATATTTGTGATGTCACGAATTCTGCATTTTCACCAGTTGTAATTCTTTTTCTTTTATTAGTACCAGTTTGTAGTACATAATGTTTACATTCCTTGTGTGGAGTTGGGACATGTACGTATCACATCTTATTTCTTTTATTCATCCCTTTTTCCTTCCTTCCCTCCCATGTCCACCCATCTCTTGATATTCTTCCTACTTTTGGTAAATATTTGCAGTACATCATGTTTACATTCCTTGAGTGGAGTTGGTATATGTACATAACAAATCCCAGTTTCTTTTTTTGTCTCATCCCTTTCCTTTTTTCCAGCTCCCTTCAACTTTTGATCCCTTTCCCACTTGAGAAAAATCTAGCTTCCTACTTCCTGTTACTTATCTTTTCTTTTGCTCCTTGTTTATAATTTGGGTTTCTCATATATAAGAACCATACAGTAATTGAGCACGTGTCTGATTTATTTCACATAACAGTATAGTAATATTTCACTTAACCACTTGCCTGTCCAACTATTTAAATACAAGATGATCAAAATTTCATATATTTTGTTAATTTTATAACAGGAAATATAAAAAGGACAGTTTTATTGAATTTATTCAATAATTTTTCTGTATATGGTATATCTTAAAACATAGAATACACAACACAGTGTTACAATCTGGACAGAAATATCTAGTCTTCTTCTGAATTCTGTTTCATTGTTGTCTTTCTTCAAACAACACATTTCACACTGTCATGTTGGCCTTTTCTTTTTTCTGTGGGTGGTACAATTTCGGTAAACTGCCTACCGATGTAATGGTGAAGACATTAATGATGGATTTCCTGGTTGGCATTTTGCTATCTCGTATTTTTCAATTATTTGGTCTATTAGACCTAATTTAAATTGTAATTTACTTTTTGAACCCCCTTGTTTTGAGTAAATAACAAACAAGTTCCCTATTGTTTGGTCCATAAGGCATGTATATTTTATAATAATATTGTTTTCCTCTCTTTTTGATTATAGGATAGCTTATTAGATGTTGGTCAACTCTGTCAACACTACCTATAGAATTATTATAATCATTGACCACTATTGAAGTTGTTTTAGTTTCATTTCTTCTTTCAAGTTGTATCATTTCTGTATTATGAGTAGTTGACAATAAACAGACATCTTTTTTGTCTTTCCATTTCATAATGCAGACTTTTCCTCACTGGTATGCTAACATTTCTCCCTTTTTCTTTTTCTTTATCTTTTGGAGATCTTTTGGCACTTCCTTTCTATTCGATCTCAGTGTCCCATACATGTCTGTTTTATATTGTAAAATAATATCACTGAGTTTTGGAGAAGTTTAAAAATTATATCTAGTGTACTTACGATAAGAGTTTTTATAGATTGTAACACAAAATTATAGGTTATTTTTCACAAGTAAACATGAATTAGTGAAAGAAAATAACCAGAACTTCCTATTAGATTTCACTAGAAACAAACATCAAAGGTGGATACAACCTTCTAAATAAGAAAGTCGACAAAAAATAGTCAATATAAAACAAATAAACAGACATATGAGTTTATCTCCTGCAGACAAGAATCTGCTGGTTGAAATACCGCCCCCCCCCTTGACACTTGGGATAGTGTGTAAACAAATGCACTTCCTGAGTTGATGGTCAGAGTAAACTGTTAAGTGGTTAACATATATTAACCTTGGTGCTTCCATTTTTCTACAAATGACTCATTTATCTTTCTTTATATCAGAGTAATACTCCATGGTCATTTTTCTAATTTATTATTTATTCAAGGGCATACACCCAATAACCTACTTTCCTTCTACTAGATCCCACCTCTAGAAAGTCCTACCATTTCCCAGTAGTGCCACAAGCTGGCAACCAAGCTTTCTAACACACGAGCATTTGGGAGATACTTCAGATCTGAATTATAGCAAAGAGAGTACAGATACCTCCTTGATGTACTGATTTCCTTTCCTTTGGATATATACTCAGTAGTGGAATAATTAGATATGATAGTGCTGTGCATAGGTTTTTAAAATTTTTTTTAAAGAAAACTCTCTACTGTCAGATGGTGCACCTTGAAGCTTTGGGGTCTCGGCTTTCCTTCTGGGCCTAGGCTCTGAGCATGTGGGTTCTGTTGCTGCAGCCTTCCATATAAACATGGTAGATTGATAGCAGAGTCTCCAGAATGGAGATAGATTGTGGCTACTAGCCCTAAATGTGGGACACACTCTAGAAGTGTGTCTAGTTTCAAGATAGCCTGGAGCTATAGCATTTTATATAATGGAGGTGGGGGCAACCCAGGTGTGTAAACTTGGGCGAACTTTTCAAACTGTGTTTGGTCCTTGTGAAGGACTGCATGAGCCTGGTGTATTAAAAACAGCAGATGTCTGTGCTGGCAGTGGGGGACTATTGGAGATTTACAGGTACCCTCTCCACATAAAGAGAAATCTCTTTTGGTTCTAACCCTATCATGGTGAGGAAGGCAGTTTGGGAGGGGCAGGGTGCCTTCTCCCCCTCTCTGTGGTGCTATTCTGGGTCCTCACATTCCATAGGTATCTTCTCACTTTCTTGCATCTCTCTAGCATACCTCCTCCATCAGTCTAGTTGGAATATAGCCATTTACTTTTTGTTGTGTTAGCTTTTTGATGAGGGGAATGAGTGACAGACAACTCTCTTTTTAGCCATCTTACTGGCATCACTCCTTTCGTTCCCTGCAGTAGTTCTTAGTAGCTATTATATTGAGTCCTGCTACCTTATTCTTTTACAAATGTTGGAGGGAGTATAAGCTAATACAACCATTATGGAAATCAGTGTAGAGGAGTGATGGCAAACCTTTTGGAACTTTCAATGATACAAACAGCCTGCTGTGTGGCATGAGTGCCATAGCTTCACCACCACTGTTAAAGAGATTTCTCAAAAAACTAAAATTAGAATTTCCATTTGACCCAGCTATTCCCCTTCTAAGTATCTTTCCAGAAGAGTTAAATCTGTCATCAACCAGTGATATGCCCATGTTTATAGCAGAACAATTTATAATAGATTAATCTGGAAAGTGGCTTGCATGTCCATCCACAGATGAATGGAAAAATAAGTTGGTATTTATACACATGGAGCACTGTTTCATAAAGAAAGATAAATCAGACACACAAGCTTAAATATCACATGGTCTCTCATAAATGAGAAACCAAAATATAAAATAAAAGATAGATAATAGAAAATAGGGACATAGTTCTTTTCCTGAAGGGGGGGGGGCAAGAGATGGAGGGAGGAAAAAGGAGAAAAAAGAATTGAAATGTGCTGTGTACGTGTATCAACTCCTCATGAAGAATGTAGCCAGTACTGGAAACATGTACTAATAAAAAAATAAAAATTGAAAACAGTAGTTGGGCTAAGGTTATCTGTTTGCTTTTCTGTATTCTCACGTAATTTTTATAATAAAATCATCAATTTATAGGG
The DNA here is from genome assembly GCF_053883595.1 of Heterocephalus glaber. Taxonomy (NCBI): domain Eukaryota; kingdom Metazoa; phylum Chordata; class Mammalia; order Rodentia; family Bathyergidae; genus Heterocephalus; species Heterocephalus glaber. The sequence continues at coordinate 3,181,987 of NW_028258301.1, forward strand.
GGGAAAACCTTCACTGGAACTCTTTTTTTTTTTGGTACCAGGGATCGAACTGAGGTCCTTGCGCTTGCACAGCAGGCAGTGAAACCACTGAGCTAAATCCCCAGCCCCTTCATTGGAGCTCTTGTAGTAGCATTAACATTATAGGTTGTTTTGAATATTTTTTCCACCTGTGAGGAGGGTGTATCTTGTATATGTCTTCATTTTTTCAAGTCTTCAAAAATGTTTCTCACTTTTCATAATATTATAAATTATAACTTTAATGTAGAAGTATTTTGACTCTTTCATTAGATATATCAAAGTATCTTATATTTTTAGTGCTATTCAGGATGGATACTTTTCCTGCTTATTTTAAAATAGTTTTTATTAGTTTATGGGAACACTAATAAAATTTTCACACCAATTTTCTTGTCCAGTAAATTTGTGGAATTTCCTTAAAATTTTAAAAATAATTTTAAGTTTTCTTGCATTTTCTACATAAATATGTCCATGTGTTTCAGTTGTCTCATTTGGAAAATTTCATTTATTTAAAAATACTTGTGTAACCCATACTAACCACCATGTACTGTCCTAGGTTTGGACCATAGTCATGAATAACAAATGGCTCTTGCTGTCATAAAACTTAATATCCTCTCAAGGAAGACACAGAGTAATAAATGAATAAATAGAAATTATACAATATGATTGAGGTTTGTAGAAACTGGGAATAAAGGTAAAGCAGGAAAATAGCAATTGAGAGTAATGAGTTGGAATGAGGGGAAAGTTGAATGTTAAATAGACTAGTCAGGCAATGCCTAATTAGATGAAATGTGAGCAAAGGCTTGAAGTAGATTAAGGAGTTAGCCTTGAAGAATTTGAAGGAAACAGAAAGAAGAGTAAAAGTCTCAAAGGTGGAAATGTGCCTGTGGACTTTAAGTGCTAAGAGGCCAGTGAGCCTGGAGCAGAGTGAATAAGGCAGAATATATAGTAAGAAAGGAGTTCAGAGAGATGTGAGGTGAATGTAGGTTGGCAGATTATACACTCTTTGGGCAATCATATGTTAGGGTTTTGGCTTTTACTTTGCGGGAAGTGGAGAGCTAGTGCAGGTTTTGATGAAGGGGTAATGTGAAAGGTTGCTTGAGAAGGTATAGAGATGGCAGATATAAAAAGGAGACTCATTAGGGGATAATTGCAGTAATCGGCTTTAGAGATGATGATGGCTTGGATCAAGTGGTTGCAATGAAATTGATGAGGAATAATTTCAGTGTAAATATATTGAAATGTGAGAAAGTGCCATTGACCATATAATGTGAGTTTGTTTCTGGATTCTCAACTTATGCCATTGTTCTATGTATGTATGTGTATACATATACATATATATGTATCCTTGTTGTAGTACCACACATCACTGATTACTGGACTTTTGTAATAAATTTTGAAACTGGGAAGTATTAGACCTTTACCCTTGTTTTCTTTTGCAAGGTTGCTGCTACTATTCAGGTTCCCTTGCATTTCCATAGGAATTTACTATCAGCTTAACAATTTATAAAACACACACAGACACACACAGACACACACAGACACACACACACACACACGGAGCCCAAAGCCAGTTAGGATCTTTTTTTTCCGGTACTGGGGATTGAACTCAGAACCTTGTGCTTGCAAGGCAGGCACGGTGCCACTGAGCTAAATCCCTAGCCCTGACTCTTGATAAATGTATTTAATCTGTAGATCAGTTTTAGAGTATTTCCAATTTAACAATATTAAGTCTTCCAGTCCATGAGTGCAGAAAGCCTTTCCATTTATTTAGATCTTTAATTTCTCTCTATGATATTTTGTAGTTTTAAGTGTTCAAATCTTACACCTCTTTCATTAAGTTTATACCTATGCATTTTATTCTTTCTGATGGTGTTCTAAGTGAAATTTTTAATCACTTTTTGGAGTTTTTATTACTAGTAGGCAGAAACATAATTGATTTTTAATATTGATCTCTTATCCTTCAACTTTGTTCAAGTAATATATTAGTGTTAATGGATTGTGGATTTCCTAGGATTTCCTATATTAAGATCATGTCATTTGAAAATAGAAATAGTTTTACTTCTTTCTCTGAACCTGAGTGCATATTATTTGTTTTCTTTGCCTAATTTTCCTGGCTGGAACCTCCAAAACAGTGTTATCTACAGAGTATACATTTTCTCTTGTTTCTGTTATTAGAGGAAAATTTCAGGTTTTCATCAAGAAAGATGTTACCTGTGAGATTTTCTTTGATTGCTATAATGCGGTTGAGCATGGTCCTTGAGTGCTTTTATAATGAATGGTTGTTTGTTAAGTGCCTTTTGTGCAACTAGTAAGGTGATAAGTGGTTTTGATCTGCTATGCCACTAGTGTATTACACTTAATGAATTTAGTATGTTGAATAAAACTTATGTTTCTGGCATACATCCATTTGGTTATGCATTATCATTCTTTTCATATATACTTGTATTCAGTTTGTTAATATTGAAAATATTTGTGTACATATATATGAGAGATTTTAGTGAGTAATTTTATATTGTTCTTATGTCCTTGTCTGGCTTTGCTAACAGGATACTACTGGCTTCATGGAATGTAGTATTGGAAGTATTCCCTCCTCTTCTATTCTTGGAAGAATTTGTGAAAGATTGGCATTATTCTTAAATGTTTGGTAGAATTGACCCCATGAAGTCATCTGATCCTGGGCTTTTTAATATTAATCCATTTTTAGTTGTTCTTATACATCTTTTCTACTTTCTATTTCCATTCAAGTAACTTTCAGTTGTTTTCCATTTTCTAGAAAAATCTACATTTCATCTAGGTTACCTAATTTATTGTGATATAGTTGTTTATAATATTCTCCTGTAATCCCTTCAGTTTTGTAAAGGCAGTAGTAATGTGTGCTCTTTCATTTCTGATTGGAGTCTTGTCTTCTCTTTGCTTTTTCTTTCTTTGTTTCTTTCAATTTTTTTCTTTTTTTGAGACAGAGTCTCACTACATGCCTCAGACTGGACTTGGACTCCCTATATAGCCCAGACTGGCCTCAAACGCATGATACTCTTGCCTTAGGTTCTTGAATGCTGGAGTTATGAATATGCATCACTATGCCTGGCTCAGTCTTCTTATTTGAGCTCCCCCCGCAACTGTGGTAGTGGTTTGTCATTTTTATTTAAGTTTTCAAAGAACCAATTTTTGAGTTCATTGATTTTTCACTATTTTTTAATTCTCCAATTTGTTATTTCAGATCTACTTTCATTCAGTTTTTTGTCTTGATTTTCTCTTAGTTTGTTCTTTTCTCCACCCTCATTTGTTAAGTTAAAACATTAGGTCATTGGTTTGAGATCTTTACTTTTTTAAAAAATGTAGTCATTTGCAGCTCAGAATCCCTTTCTATAGTCTTGCTTTCACCAATTTTGGTAAATGTTCTTTTATTTTTATTCAATACATAATATGTTATAATTTCTCTTAATAGTCCTTCTTTGATCATTTTGTTACTTAGAAGTATATTGTTTAATGCTGTTATGAATGGTAGTGTTTTTCTAATTTCTTTCTGTATGAGTTCATTATTGGTGTATAGGAATACTATTTTTTAGGTGTTGATTTTGTATTGTGCTACATTGCTGAATTTGATTATTAGTTCTAGGAATCATTGGTGGAATTTTTTGGGTCTTCTATGTTGAGGACCATGTCATCTTCAAATAAAAATACTTTGAATTCTTCCTTTCCTGTACATGTCCCTTTCATTTCTTTTTCTTGCCTGATTGTTCTGGCTAATGTTTCCAGTACTATATTGAACAGTAGTGGTGAAAGTGAACATCTTTGCTTTGACCTTGATTTTAGAAAGAAAATTTCAGTTTTTCCCCATTTAATAGTATGTTGGCTATTGGGTTGCCATAAATGGCTTTTATCAGATTGAGATAAGGTCCTTCTACACCTATTTTTGTCAGTTTTTTTAATCGTAAAAGATGTTGGATTTTGTTAAAAGCCTTTTCTGTATATATTGATATGATCCTATGATTTTTGTCCTTGCTTCTGTTTATGTGGTGTATTTATTGATTTGCATATATTGGACCATCCTTGCATCCTTGAGATGAGCTCAGGTTGGTCATGATGTGTGATCTTTTTGATGATTTGTTAGCTTTCATTTGACAGTACTTTATTGAGAATTTTTGCATTTAAGTTTACTAAAGAGATTGGCCTGTAGTTTTTTTTTTTAGTGGAGTCTTTGTCTAGTTTTAGGATCATAGTGATGCTGGCTTCCATAAATTTGTTTGGAAGCACTTCTTTTCTTTATACTTCATTAAAGAGTTTGAAGCTTATTGGTGTTATAACCTCCTTAAGGGTCTTATAGAATTCCACAGTAAATCCATCAGGTCCTAGGCTTTTCTTAGGTGGTAAGTTTTCTTTTTTATTACTGCCTCAATTTCATTTCTTATTGGATTATTCAGAATTTTTATATCTTCTTGGTTCAGCTCTGGTAATTTACACAACATGTATAAGAATCTGTCAATTTCTTCAAGATTTTCCAGTTTTTTGGCCTACAGTTTTTCATAGTAGTTACAATCGTCTGGATTTCAGCAATGTCTATTGTGAACATCTTTTACATTTTTTTGCTGTTTTGTTTAAAAATATTTATTAGTACATATTTGCTATTTTTAATTGCATTGACGTGAGTCTTTTGCTAAGTTTGGCTAACAGTTTATCTTAACATCGAAAAGTATTCATACCTTTTTTTTTTTTTTTTTTGGTACCGGGGATCGAACGCGGGACCTTGTGCTTGTGAGGCAGGCAGAACGTACATTATTTCTTTATATATTCTTTCTTCTGTCTCCTCACCTCTCTCAGATTCTCATTATACACTGTTTGTTCATTTTTCTTTACCTCTGCCGCCAACCCCCTGACTTGATATCTCACTTCATCTCTAATTTTTCTACTTCTTTCTCCTTCCTGATTCATTGTTGATACTTTCTAGTGATTTTTTTTCTTTTTAGTATTACAGGGGATTGAATTCAAGATCTTTACACTGAGGTGCATCTCCAGCTTTTTTATCTTTTATTTTATGACAGGGTCTCAGTAAATCACTAAGCTGGCCAAGCTACACTCAAAGTAGTAATCCTCCCTGCCTTACCCTCCCAGAGTTCTGGGATTACAAGAGTTCACCATCGTGCTTGGTTGTGATGTTTAAAATAAAATACAGTTGTACTATTTTAACTTCAGGGTTTTTATTTTGTTCTTAAGAAATTCTCTTCATATAACTATTTTTTGGAGTGCATTTTGTTTTAATTTTGGTATTTATTTAATTAGTGGTGGAAATTGAAGCCAGGGCTTCTTGTACATGTTACAGAACTGCTTTACCTTTGAGCTGTATCCTAACCCCAATATTATTTATTTAAGAGCATTTTAAAATTTTGATAAAATCAATTCCCACTATTTTCCTATGTATTGTTTTGGTGCCTTATCTAAAATCACAAAAATTTTCTCCTATCATTAATGTTGTATGTTAACTATATATAGTTAATATCTATATCTGTTAACTATAACTATTAACTACTGAGATATCTATTAATTATAACTATTAACTGTATAATATCTATCATTAATGTTTTATAATTCTGTATATTAGGTCTTTAATTTTGCTTATGAGATACTAGAAGCTTGGTTACTATATAATGAAAGGTTTATTTCAGTGAAGTTCTAGAGGTTCAAGGGCATTATGCTGCACTGACAGTGTTGGTGAGGGCCTCAGAGTGGGTGGCATCACAATGGCAAGAGGAGATCACATCTGGAAACGGAATTCAGAGATCAATTCAGCAGACAAGCCCTGGCTTTTATAACAGTTCTTTTAAGAACTAACTCAGGAGTTCCACAGGAGCTACCTTAATCCCTTCTGAGAGCAGCACCCCCAATGACTTAAGGATTTCCCATTAGGCTCCACCTCATAATGGTTCTATCTCCCCTCTATCATCTCAAACTAAGCCTCTAACATATGATCTGGAGAGAGTAACTACATCCAACCATGTTATTATATTCCTCACCTTCAAGGTTCATGTGGTTTCCACAGTGCAAAATTTCATCTCTGGTAGCCCCAAAATCTTAAATCATTCAAAAGTCCAAATCCAAAATCTTGAAAATCAATGCAAACTCTTCCCATTTATAGGCCTATATAGAAACAAAACAAAACAATAAACAAAAAAGTAAACAAGTTTCATATGTTAAAGATAAAATGGCAGGACAAGGATAAAGTAAATATTCCTATTCCAACAAAGAAGAATAGAGAAGTTGAAAGGAGTAGTTTGCCCAAAGTAAGAGTAAAACCCAGCAGGCTAGACATTAAATCATAAAGCTCCAAGTTTGGTGTCTTGTTCATACTGCAGCAAGGGGTGGGCCCCCAAGGTCTTGGACAGTCTCCTTACTGCAGCTTTGCTGGTTGTAGGCCATATATTTGCTCCCTTTGGTTTGATTTTGCATTCTTCCTGTGGCTTTCCCTCTAAGACATTGTGTATTGTTTCTACTGTCTTTCTGGGGTCCCCACTACAATTCCACTTCCATGTGTTACCTAGAGATTACCTCACTGATACCTGTCTGCAGAAACTCTGGCTTGTGGCTGACTTCTGCTTTGCCTCCCATGTTTCCTTTGAAATTTCAGTGCAAGCTACCATGACTCCACAACTTATATTTTTCTCCATTGGAAAACCAGCCCCCTATGCATTACCATGAAGATCTTCCATGAGCAAGAGTAGTTAAACTATAGCTGGAGTCCTGGATTTCTTCACTGGCTTAAAACAGGGAAACAGATCTTTTTTTTTTTTTTTTTTTTTAAAGAGAAAGATTTATTTGGCTTACAGTTCATAGAGGCTTCAGTCCCTAATTGGCTGGCTCCGAGGCAGGGTGGCAGAGGGACAACAGCTCATGGCTGCTGAAGACAGCAAAAGCAAGAGGACCTTAATGGTGTCTTTCTGTCTCTTTTTTTTTTATTATTAAATTCTTTTATTGGTACATTGTAGGTATACAACACAATTACATTTCTCATTGGGAATTGTACCTTTACATAAGGCATCTTGGTTCTTATTTTTCCCTCATTCCTAGCCCTCCCTTCAGGCCCTCCACCCTTCCCTATTTACAAAGACTTTATTTCCATTTTTTCCATTTCCTTTCCCTTCTTTCCTTCCCCGCCCCTCCCACTACCCCTACCCCTTTGGACCTTTTCTTCCTATTTTACATTATCGATTATTCATCCTAATCATTGGTACATTTTAGGTATACAATATAATGACATTCATCATTGGAAATTTGCACCTTTACATAATCTCTCTTGGTTTCCATCTTTCACCCTTGCCCAGCCCTCCCTTCAACCCCTCCAGTCCTCCCTATTTACAAAGATTTTGTTCCTATTTTTCCATTTTCTCATATTAATCCCATTCCCTTCTATCCTTTCCCCTATCCCTACCACTGCCTTCCCCTTTGCCCCTTTTCTTCCTATTTCACATTGCCTATTATACATTTAGTCCTTATTTACACTTTCAGTTTCTCACACCAGAGAAACTATTCGGTATTTATTCATGTGTGTCCTATATTTCACTTAAGAGTATCGCCTCAATGTGCATCCACTTAGTTATAAATGTCTCTAATTTCTCATTTTTTATGGCTGAGTAGGACTCCATTTTATAAAAAAACGACATTTTCTTTATCCAGTCTACAGTTGATGGGCATTTGGGGTGTTTCCAAGTTTTAGCTATCACAAACTATGCAGCTATGAACACGGGCACACATATATCACTGTGGTATGATTCTTTTAATACTTTGGGGAAGATCCCAAGCAGTGGAATAGCAGGGTCAAATGGGACTTCCAGTCCTAGTTCTTTGAGGTATCTCCATAGTGATTTCCACAGTAGTTGCACCAGTCTACATTCCAGCAGTGGAGCAGGGTTCCTCTTTCCCCACAGCCCTGCCAGCATTTGTTATTGGTTGATTTCATGATAGCAGCTATTCTTTCTGGAGTGAAGTGGAATCTCAGGGTTGTTTTCATTTGCATCTCTCGAATGACCAGTGATGTTGAACATTTTTTCATGTATTTATTTGCTACTTCTACTTCTTTGTGTGAGAAATATCTGTTCATTTCAGCTGCCCATTTTTGGATTGGGTCTTTAAATTTGGGAGGCCTGATCTTTTTAATTTCTTTATAGATTCTAGATTGTAGACCTTTGTCTGAGGAAGAGCAGGTGAAGATATTTTCCCCCATTGTGGATTGTCTCTTCACACTGCTGGTGGTTTCTCTTGCTGTGCAGAAGCATTTTAATAAGAAGAGATCCCACTTGTTGATTGTTTGTGCTAGTTCACAGGCAACGGTGGTTTTGTTCATAAAATCTTTTCCTACACCGATGTCTTCAAGGGTTCTACCTAACCTCTGTTCCAACTGGTTCAGAGTTTCTATTTTAATATTTAGATCTTTAATCCATTTTGATTTTAGTTTAGTGTATGGTGAGAGACACAGGTCTAGTTTTAATCTTTGGCAAGTTGAAGCCCAATTTTTCCAACACCATTTATTAAAGAGGCTATCTTTCCTCCAGTGAGGGTGTTTGGCTCTTTTATCGAAGATGAGATGGCTGAGTGTGTCTGGCATTGTTTCTGCATCTTCAAATCTGTTCCACTGGTCCTCAGGTCTGTTTCTTTGCCAGTACCATGCTGTTTTTATTACAGTAGCTTTGTAGTAGGGTTGCAGGTTGGGGATTGTGATACCCCCTGCCATGTCCCTGTTACCTAGAATTGCTTTTGCTATTCTGGGTCTCTTCTTGTTCCAAATGAATTTTTGGATTGTTTTCTCAAGGTCCATGAAGTATGCTGCTTGGATCTCCATTGGAATTGCATTAAATCTATATAGCAGTTTTGGAAGTATGGCCATTTTCACTATATTAATCCTTCTTAACCAGGAGCAGGGGATGTCTGTCCATTTTCTGCTATCATCTTCAATCTCTCTTTTCAGAGTGCCATAGTTTTCAGAGAAGAGGTCTTTGATTTCTTTCATTAGGTTGATTCCTAGGTATTTCAGTGTTTTGGATGCTATTGTGAAATGAATTATTTGCCCTATTTCTCTCTCAGTGAGTCTGTCATTTTTATAGAGGAAAGCTATTGATTTTTGTGTGTTGACCTTGTAACCAGCTACTTGACTGAATTTGGTTATTAAGTTTGGAAGATTTTTGGTGGAGTTCTTGGGGTCTTCTATATAGAGTATCATGTCATCTGCAAATAATGAGAATTTGACTTCTTCATTTCCTATCTTTATTCCTTTTATTTCTTTCTCTTGTCTAATTGCTGTGGCTAATGTTTCCAGAACTATATTGAACAAGAGTGGTGATAGTGGACATCCTTGTCTTGTTCCTGATTTTAGTGTAAAGGATTTCAGTTTTTGACCATTTAGTATGATATTGGCTGTTGGATTTTCATAGATGGATTTTGTCAATTTGAGGTAGAGACAATCTATTCCAATTTTTTGTAGGTTTTTTTTATCATAAATGCATGTTGGATTTTGTCAAATGCTTTTTCTGCATCTATGGAGATAATCATATGGTTTTTGTTCTTGGCTCTATTGATATAATGTATTACATTGCTTGATTTTCGTATATTGAACCATCCCTGCATCCCTGGGATGAATCCCACTTTATCAGGGTATATGATCTTTTTGATGATCTTCTGCATTCTGTTTGCCATTATCTTATTAAGGATTTTTGCTTCTATGTTCATTAGTGAGATTGGCCTATAGTTCTCTTTTTCAGTTAGGTCTTTCTCTGCTTTGGGGATCAAGGTGATGCTTGCTTCCAGGAATGAATTTGGGAGTACAGCTTCCCTTTCAATTTCATTGAAGAGTTTAAACAGTAGTGGCAGCAGTTCCTCTCTAAATGTCTTGTAGAATTCAGCAGTGAAGCCTTCAGGGCCTGGGCTTTTCTTAGTTGATAAGTTTTTAATTACATTTTCAATCTCATTGGTTGATATTGGGTTGTTCAGAACTTTTAGGTCTTCTTCGTTCAACTTGGGTAATTCATATGTATCTAGGAATCTGTCCATTTCTTCTGTGTTGTCCATCTTATTGGCGTATAAGTTCTGGAAGTAGGTATTGATGATCCCCTGGATTTCTGCTGGGTCAGTTGTAATTTCAGCCTTTTCATTCCTAATTGCATGGATTTGGGCCTTTTCTTTCCTTTTTCTGACAAGGTTGGCTAAGGGTTTGTCAAATTTGTTGATTCTTTTGAAGAACCAACTCTTGGCTTCATTGATTTTTTTGTATCATTCTCTTAGTCTCCATTGCATTGATTTCTCCTCTGATCTTTATAATTTCCTCCCTTGTATGAGCTTTGGGGTTGTCCTGCTCTTCTTTTTCTAGAAGCTTGAGGTTCAGCATCAGGTTGTTTAATTGGGCTCGTTCTGTTTTCCTAATATGCGTATTCACTGCTATGAATTTCCCTTGTAGAACTGCTTTCATTGTGTCCCATAGATTCCGATATGTTGTATTGTCATTGTCATTTAATTGAAGGAACTGTCTGATTTCTTCTTTAATTTCCACTGTGACCCATTGGTTATTCAGAAGTGTGTTGTTCACTTTCCACGTGTTTATGACATTTTTTGAGTTTCTTTTGCTATGGATCTCCAATTTCATCGCACTATGATCTGATAATATACAGGAGATAACTTCAATTCCTTTGCACTTACTTAAACATGTTCTATATGTGAGTATGTGGTCTGTTTTTGAGAATGAGCCATGTGCAGCTGAGAAGAATGTGTATTCTGATTTTGTGGGGTGGCAGACTCTGTAAACATCTGTTAAGTTCATTTGTTCAAGAGTTTGATTGAGTTCTAGTATTTCATTACTTATTTTTTGTCTAGTTGATCTATCTATTTGTGACAGTGGAGTGTTGAGGTCCCCCACTACAATTGTATTAGTGCATATATGACTTTTCATGTCTGTTAGTATTTGTTTTATATAATTGGGTGCACTAGTGTTTGGTGCATAGATATTTATGATTGTCATCTCTTCCTCTTGGATTGTTCCCTTTACAAGGATGTAGTGTCCTTCTTTGTCTCTCTTAATCAGTGTTGGTTTGAAATCTACTGGATCTGCCAAGAGGATAGCTACTCCTAGTTTTTTTCGGGTTCCTGTCACATGGAGTATTGTTTTCTACCCTTTAACGTTCAGTCTATGAGTTTCCTTTTTTGTGTTTCTTGTATGCAGCATATTGTTGGATTTTGCTTCTTGACCCATTCTGCCAGTCTATTTCTTTTGATGGGTGAATTGAGACCATTAACATTGATGGTTATAACTGAAACGTATTGACTTGTCATTGCCATGACTTTTTCTTTTTGTTAGGTTCTCCCCCTTTATATTTAATTTCTTGTCATGCCAGATGGGTTCATTCTGCTTTGCTTCCTGGGGTTGTGATCCTCAGTGTCTTTTCCTAGCATATTGGGTAAAATTCTTTGGAGTGCTGGTTTGGTATTCACGAAGTTCCTAAGGTGCTCTTTGTCATGAAAGTATCTTATTTGTCCATCCATTTTGAAAGATAGTTTTGCAGGGTACATCAATCTGGGTTGGAGGCTGTTTTCTTTTAGGGCTTGGAATATGTCACTCCAAGCTCTTCTTGCCTTGATGGTTTGTGTTGAGAAGTCTGCTGTGATTCTGATGGGCTTTCCTTTGTATGTGATTTATTTCTTTTCTGTGATTGCTTGTAGAACTTTGTTCTTCTGTTGTGTTTGTGGAATCTTAACAATTATATGCTTATGTGTAGATTTTTTTTGATCAAGGCTATTTGGAGTCCTATATGCCTCACTTATCTGTATGTCAAGCTCTTTTCTCCTGCTTGGGAAGTTTTCTGCCATTATTTTTGTGAAGAGATTTTTTATGTCATCTCCACCCTCTCCTGTTTCTTCATTGACTCCAATCAGTCTTATGTTATTCTTCTTTGCATCATCTAGCAGCTGCTGGATTGATTTCTCATGTTCCCTTATAATTTTGAAGCAATTTTTCTTTTCCTGGTCACTCATTGCAATCTTATCTTCTATATCTGAAATTCTGTCCTCACATTGGCTCATTCTGCTGTGTAGACTTTCAATGGAGTTTTTCATGTCCTGGAAATCTATTTGCATCTGTTTTATGGATTCCATTTGTTTCTTATGTTGGGATTCCATCATGTTCCTGAGCTCCTCTCTAGATTTATTGATCATGTCTTGCACTAGGGGAACAATTTCTCCTGTTATCTGAGAAATTATTTCTGATTTCATTGTTTCCAGATCCCCTTTTGTTGCCAGTTCAGTGGGTCCAGGTGGTTGAGTATTAGAGTGTTCCATCTCATTTCCCTTTGGGGTTGCTGTAGGTGATCTGGAAGTCTGGTTTTGAGACTTACTTACGTGTTTTCTCATTTTGACTGGGGGGGGGGGCTGTTAGCACCTGCACGGATTACCTCCTCTGAGCTGGGAGAGGTGGGACAGGGGCCAGGAGCAGCAGTAGGGATGGTGACCCAAAAGCCCTTTCCTGTGGGTTTTGAGCAGCGGGAGGGATGGTGGCCAGGAAGCCCCTTCCTCTGGACCAGGAGCAGTGGGATGGTGGCGCAGAAGCCCCTAACTCTGGTCCAGGAGTGGTGGGAGGCATGGTGGCCCTGAAGCCCCTTCCTCTGGGCCAGGAGCAGTGGAACAGAAGGTGGCCCAAAAGCCCTTTCCTCTGGGCTGGTAGCAGCGGGAGTGATGCTGACTGGAAAGCCCCTTTCTCTGGACCAGGAGCAGTGGGACTGTGCCTCAGAAGCCCCTACCTCTGGGCTGGGAGCAGTGGGACTCAGTACCTTGGTCTGGTGGTCTGGTGTCCTCTGCCTCTTTGTAGTGTGGAACCAGGTGGCTGCCGTCTGCAGCGGGGTGATTAAGCGTTTTCCGTGCCACTTGGGACCTCGGTAGGGCGTGAGCAGACCTGCCTATCTGCAACTGGGTGATTCAGCATGTTCTGCGGGACTGGGGACCTCGGTAAGGCGTGGGCAGATCTGCCTGTGTGAAGAGTGGTGATTCGGCGTCTTCTGCGCGACTCACGACCTCTGTAGGGCCAGAGAAACAAATCTTGAACCTTTGGAGAATACCTCAAGCTTAGTGTCTGAATCCATTCTGCCCTATAAGGGCTCGGAATTTGAAATGAGAGGGCCTTCCTTGCAGATTTCTGAGATATCCTCATTGCATTTCCCCAGTTGTCCGGATGATTAGCATTCCTGCTGGTATCTAGCATGTAGTAGCTTGGTTATACCCTCTGTTCTCAACATGTATTCTTTTTCCAGGCTGCAAATTTTCTCCATCTTTCCATTTTTTTTTTACTCCATATTCTCACTGTCAATTTCAAGTTTCTAGTACTACCCATAAAATAGCTGTCATGCTTTATTGTTTAAAATCTCCTTGCATGAGATAAATTAGTCCATCATTTTTAATGTGAGACTTTTATAAAGTTTCAGGGTATGGTCACAATGTAGCTAGATACTTTGTAAGTATAACAGGGATAGTCTTTTCTTTCATTTCCAACAGAATCCTCATTTCTATCTAGGACTAGTTCCCTAATCTGTCTTCTCATACCCTAGTAGAATCACCCATTATGCTGTATTTACAGAATTCTAGGTTGTGTTTAGACTGCTTCTCCAAACTCTCTCGATCTGTCTTCATAACCTATTTTCAAAGCCACCTGTACATATTCAGGTATAGTTATTGTAATGACCCCACTCCTCTGTACCAGTTTCCTGTGTTATTCCATTTTTATTATTGTAACAAAATGCCTGAGGCAGGGTAACTGTATAAAAACAAGATTTATTTAATTCACTGTTCTGAAAGTTCAAAGGCATAATCCTGGCAGCATTGTCTTGGCACTGGTAAATATCTCATGGTGGATGGTTATCACTGTGGTGGTAGTGTGTGTGGGAGGAAGAGACCACATCTTAAGACAAGAAACTAGAGAGCAATTCATAGGTCAGGATCAGTCTTTCAAAAAACTTGTTCTCACAAAAACTATTTCAGGGTTCCCTGAGAACCTTAACATTTCTTAGAGGAGTACCCCAAATGACCTAAAGATCTCCATTAGGTTCCTTAAAGGCTCTGTGCTACTATATGTTACTGAACTGAAGACAAAGCCTCAAATGCATGAGCTCTTGGTAGACAAACTACATCCAAATTATGCCATGTCTATAGTACACTTTTAATAACTTTCCTGTGTCTTGTCAGGTAAATGTATTCATTTCTGTTGCTGCTATAAGAAATATAATAAATTTCATGTCCTAACACAGTAGGAAATTATCTTAAACAATTCTTAAGGTAAGATCAGAGATCAGTATCACTAGGAAAAAATCAAGTTGGTAGCATTCCTTCTTGGACTTACAGTTTCTACCTTTGACTAACAGGTCATTCCCTTTCCAAGCTGATAACATCTTTAATTCTCTCTGTCTCTGTCTCTCTCAATATTGCACTAGCTAGAAGCTTCATGATAGCATTAAATATTAATGGCAAGATTAACATCCTTGTTTTGTGTTTGATCTTACAGAGGAAGATTTAATTTTCCTGATTATGTATAATGTTAATCTGTAATTCTTACATTGATAGCCTTATCAATTTGAAGAAGTTACCTTTTATTCGTAATATATCAAGAGCTTTATTATGAATGATTGTTGAATGGCACATTGTATTTCTTCCCGTATTAAGATTGTCAAAGAATTTTTATGCTGCTTTATACTTGTATGATGCATTACATTAAATGAATTTTGGCTATGAAACCAGCCTTCCATTCCTGGGATTAATCTAGCTTTTTTATATTTTAAATACTTCCAATATTTTCCTAGGTTCAGTTTGCTAGTTTTTCAAAATTATTTTTGAAGTCATTGATCATGAGGTATGTTAGTAGTTTTCTTGTGGTATCATTGCTTGGCTTATTGGTTGTAAAGTAATATTGGCCTTACAATTTATCACTGTTTAGAGGATTGTGCGAAATATGGGTATTATTTTTTCTTTAATAATTTGACAGAGTTCACTGTAAGGAAAGATGTTAAGTTGCTATTTAAGTTTCTTTTATAGTTGCATTTAGACGATCTGGAAATTTTTCAAATGTTTGTTTCTATTGTAATTTATACATTTTATCAAAATTGCTTAATTGTTGATAAACAGTTATTCATTGTATTTCTGTGTTTTCATTTCTGTGGGATCAATAGTGACATCTCATGCTCCATTTCTGAATTTGACAATGTTTTTAAACTTCTTTGTTATTCAGTCTAGCCCAGAGGTTTAGCATAGCATTCTTTTCTCTTTCAAACAGACTAAATAGAGTGTAATGGGCAAAACATTTTTGCCTTTATTGGCCAAGTGCTCTCTTACAACTTCCCAGTTCTGCTTTTGTAACATAACAACAGGTATAAGTGAAGGGTATGAGTAGGTGGTGGTCCAGATTCAGCCCATACTCCTATAATTTACTTTCTGATCTACTTGTTTGTTAATTTCACCTATTTTTAAGAATCAAAGTTTGATTTCATTTGTTTTATATATGCTTTTATTCTGTTCTTTCATTTATTTCTGCTCCAATCTTTTTTTTTTTTTTTTTTGGTACCAGGGATCAAACGCAGGACCTTGAGCTTGCAAGGCAGGCGGCAGAACCACTGAGCTAAATTCCAGGCCTTGCTCCAATCTTTGTTATTTGTTTTTCATCACATTTTGTTTCATTTCCTCTGGCTGATTTATTAAAGTGGAGTCTTAGATGAATTTGAAGCCTTTATTTTTTCTGGTTTTGGCACTTACAGGTATTACATGTATCACCAAATTTTTTTCACTCTAATTAAGTTCAAATATATTTTCTACTTTGCTTTATGATTTTTTAATTTGATCTATCAATTACTTAAAAGTATGTTTAATTTACAAAAGTTTCAGCATTTTCAGATTTCATTATATTGTTATTGCTGATTTTAAAAATTCTGTTTAAAAACTGGAGAACTAGTTTTTAAAAATTATTTTAACTTTTGAGCTGGGGAGTTAGCCACCTGCCTCGCAAGCACAAGGTCCCGAGTTTGATCCCTGTACCAAAAAAAAAAAAATTATTTTAACTTTTAAAATTTGTTTCAAAATTATTTATGAGTGTGGTCATTAGTTGAAGTGTTCTATATATCAGTTAAGTCAAATCTGTTGATAAATTTGAATCTCCTATAACCTTTTTGTGTAATGTATATTTTTCTAATTATTAACAACAGGGATTTAAATATTTTGATATAATTTTTATTTTTTTCTATTAAGTTTATTGGTACATTTTAGGTATAAAATACACTTACATTCATCATTGGGATCTTGTACCTTTACATGACCTATCTTTGTTCTTATTTTGTCCCCATTCCCTTATCCTCCCTTCACCCCTTCCACCCTTCCCTATTTACAAAGACTTTGTTTCCATTTTTTTCCTTTTCTCATATTTTTTCTTTTCCCTTCTTTCCTTTCCCCTACTCCTCTCACTTCTCCTACTTCTTTATACCTTTTCTTCCTATTACACAATAGCAATTATACATTTTTTAAAAAAATTACAATATCAAGGTTTAAGAACATTACCACAGATTTTACAGAATTTAAAAGGATATAGAAAGAATATTACAAAAATCTTTTTTGAAATAAATTTGACAACTTCTATGAAGTACCTTGGAAGACAAATTAATGAAACTGACTCTGGAAGAAATATAAAATTTGAATAGCACCTATTAAGGAAAGTATATTCCTAGCTTGAAAACCTACCTATATGACAACAACAGGCTCATATACATTTTAACTGATAAATTTTATTAAACATTTAAAGCAGAAAAAAGGAATACTTCTCCCCTTATTTTAGGAACTCAACATTGTGCTAATACTAAAACTGGATAAAGGTAATAGAAGAGAAAAGTATGAACATGAATAAAAATTTGTTTAACAAAACAAAACTATTAGAAGTCAGATCTGGCAGAATGTAGTTAGTGGTTTTATTATAGGGATGAAAGTGTTGGTTCAGCATTGGAAGATCCACCCCCATAAGTCATCATTTTAACAAATGAAAGGAAAAAGCCGTATGATCCTAACAGTAGTTGCAGAAATAGTATTGGACTAAATTCTACAGCTGTTCATGGTAAAAGCTATCAGGAGACTAGAAGTAGATGAGAATCTTTTCAACAGAAAAAAGATGTATACTCCATACTTCCAGCAAAAACACCTTATATGAATGGAAAAAATACAATGCTTTCTTCCTAAGGTGGGGAACAAGGGCAGATATGCCTACTCTTCATCTGTCTGTTAAACTTTGAAACAAAGGCCCAAGCCAAAATAGTCTGGCAATAAAAATAAACAAATAGCATAAGATTGGCAAGGTAGAAATAAAGTCTTTATATGTAGATGAAATGATCACCTACAGAGAAAATACTAAGAAATCTCTAGGAGCCCCTAGAACTTGTATTTGAATTTAGCAGGATTAGAAAACACAAGGTAAAGATAAAAATTCAGGTCTATGTATACTTGCTATAAATGAAGAATTGGATATTGAAATTTTAAAGTTATGTAGGAGTAGAAAGGACCTGGAAAAGTAGAAAGAAAATAAATAACAGTGTTCGAAGACATTTATTACCTCATTTTAAGACTTCCTCTATAGCTACAGTAATCAAGGCAATGTTGGCATAAGGAAAGACATGTAGATCAATGGAATAAAACAGAGGATCTAGAAATAGAACCACACATATATGGTCCACTGATTTTTGAAAGATTATTTAACATTAACATTTTATAGAACATAAACTCAACTCAAGAGCAGAGGAAAAGATGTTTTCAACAAATGGTACTAGAACACCTGGTATCCATATGTAAAACATTAACCTCAACTGTTTATTTCCATACATAAAAATAACTTGAAAGGATCTATGAACCTAAATATGAAAGACTAAAACTATAAACCTTTAAGAAGAAATTATAAGGGAAAGTGTTCATAAATTTAGGGTAGGCAAGAATTTCCAAAGATACAAAAAACATGATGTATAAAAGAAAAAGATTGATAAATGAGATTCCATCACAATTTAGAACTTTAAAAGACATTGTTAAGAAAATGAAAAGTAGTCCTTAATGAGAACATACTTATAATGCATATAACCTATGACCAGAATGTAGAAGGAGCACTTACAGCTCATTAATAGACAAGCCATTAAAAAGTAGACACAAGAAGATGATAAATAGCCAGTACAGGACCAGGAAAGGTGTGCAACACTAGAATCAGAAAAATACTAATCAGTACAATAACAAGAATGTATTATACACTCATTAGGGAAATTAAGTTAAAAGTTTTAAAAGAACAAATGTCAGCTTAGGTGTGAACCATTTAGAAATTTCTAATACTGCTAATGTGAATGTAAAATGATAAAACCATTTTGGAAAACAATATAGAAATTTCTAGTATTACTGTTAAGAACCAACAGTTCTGTTCTTAAGTTTTTACTTAAGAGAAATGAAAACACATGTTCACAATAGATTTGTACATACAAGTTGACTGTCCCTTTTCTGAAATTCTTGGGACCAGAAGTATTTCAGATTTTGATTTGAAATCCACTTGATCTGCCAAGAGAATAGCTACTCCTGCTTTTTTTTGGGTTCCTGTTGCATGGAGTATTGTTTTCCAGTCTTTAACTTTCAGTCATTCTATGAGTTTCTTTTTAAATTAAGTGTTTTTCTTGGTGCAGCATATTGTTGGATCTTGCTTCTTGAACCATTCTGCCAGTCTGTTTCTTTTGATTGGTGAATTGAGACTATTAACATTGATAGTTATAACTGATACATACTGACTTAATCATTGTCATGACTTTTTCTTTTTGTTGGATTCTCCCCCTTTGTATTTAATTTCTTGTCACGCCTGATGGATTCATTCTGCTGTGCTTCCTGGGGTTATCCTTGTTGACTTTTCCTAGGATGTTGTGTAAAATTTTTTGGAGTGCTGGTTTGGTATTCATGAAGTTCCTAAGGTGCTCTTTGTCATGAAAGTATCTTATTTGTCCATCAATTTTGAAAGGTAGTTTTGCAGGGTACAGCAATCTGGGTTGGAGGCTGTTTTCCTTTAGGGCTTGAAATAATGTCACTCCAAGCTCTTCTTGACTTGAGGGTTTTCACTGAGAAGTCTTCTGTGATTCTGATGGGCTTTCCTTTGGATGTGATTTGCTTCTTTTGTCTAACTGCTTGTAGAATTTTGTTCTTCTCTTGGGTTCCTGGAATCTTAACTATTATATGCCTATGTATAGATTTTTTTTTTTTTTTATCATGGCTAGTTGGAGTCCTGTATGGCTCCCTTATCTATATGTCAAGTTCTTTTCCCCTGCTTGGGAATTTTTCTGCCATCACTTCTCTGAACAGTTTTTTATGTCATCTGCACTGTCTCCTCTTTCTTCATTGACTCCAATCAGTCTTATGTTATTCTTCTTTGCATCGTCTAGCAGCTGCCTGATTGATTTCTCATGGACTCTTACTATTTTAAAGAAATTTTTGTTTTCCTGGTCACTAATTGCAATCTTATCTTCTATATCTGAAATTCTGTCCTCAGATTGGCTCATTTGGTTGCATAAACTTTCAATGGAGTTTTTAATCTCCTGGAAATCTGTTTGCATCTGTTTTATGGATTCCATTTGTTTCCTATGTTGGGATTCCATCATGTTCCTCAGCTCCTTTATTTTTTTATCTGTGTCCTCTCTAGATTTATTAATCATGTCTTGCACTATGGGCACAATCTGTGCTGTCATCTGAGAAATTATTTCTGATTTCATTTTTTTCAGGTCCCCTTTCGTTGCCAGTTCCGGGACACCAGGTGGTTGAGTATTGGATTGTTCCATCTCGTTTCCCTTTGGGGTTGCCTTAGATGATCTGGAAGTTTGGTTTTGAGGCTTGTTTATGTGTCTTCTCATTTCAACAGATGCAGCTTTCTGTGCCTTTGTTGAGGCAACTTTTTGCTCACCCAGTGGTCCTCAATTCTCAGCAAGCCACAGAGCTGCCTTTTCTCTGCTGCTCACCAGTACACTAATTCCTGGGTTCAGAAAGGTGGCCTTCTGGATCCCTGAGCTGACCTGTTGTCTGGACAGACTACTGGCTGTGGTCTGTGCACACTTGGGATGATATCTAGGTGTGCCACTGGCTAGGGCCACTATGTAGCTGTTGCTTGGGAGGGCCTTTGGCTGGGGACTGTGCACTCCAGTTCCTTTTGTGTCAGTAAGACTCTGTCTAGGGTCTTATGCACTTACTGATGGTATTGGGGTGAACCTCTGGCTGTTGCTTGTGTGCCTGTGCAGCTCTTTTCCAGGCAGATCCTTGGCTTGGGCTGGTGTGTGCCAGCCTCTGGGGTCAGGGCAGAGCCCTGGCTGGGATTTGCTTGCAGCCATGCTGCTCTGGTCCACACTGCTGCTCCCCCAACTAAGGTGGTTCTTGTGTGCCTTTATTGCAGAGATTTTCTTCACTTTTCTGGTGGGCTTTGATTTTCATCAAGAGGCCTCAGAGAGGCCCTCCTTCTGTCATTCACTTCTACTTTATCTCCTCAAGCTCAGAACAGTGTCCTTTATGATCCCTGCAACAACTCTGTGGTGTGGATCCATGTAATGGCTCAGCACAGCTGGTGAGGGGGTGGTTGCTGGCACTTGTACTGCTCACCTTGGTGCTCTGGGGTGGTGGTCTAGTTTTTATTTTCTTTACAATACTGTCAGTTTTTGTTTAGGTATTTTGAGGCTGTTTTGCTGTATAAACATACATCTGTAATCCTTAGATCTTACTGATATAATGGACTCTTCTCATTAGGAAACCATGCTTTTATGAAAGTCTATTTTGTCTACTACAAGTACAGCCATTTAAAATATCTCATATAGTTTGATAAATCCGTATACTTTTAAAACTTTTTATGTGTGAGAATTTAATGGAGAGTGGAGTTCTTATAAATGAGATTATTGATTTTATAAGAAGAGATATGAGAGTTTGCATCTCAATACCTCCCCTCCCCTCTCTACCATGTGAGGACACAGTAAGAAAACAGCCATTTGTAAATTAGGAAGCATGTGGTCTTTGTCTTTTTTATGCTGGTATAACAGAATTGCATGGCTGGGGCAATTTACCAGAACACAGAAATATATTCTCTCATAGCTCTGGAGGGTGGGGATTCCCAAGTTTAAGGTGTTGATGTCTGATGGTGGCTTTTTTGTTGCATCCTCCCCTAGTGGGAGGCAGAAGGGCCAACACTAGAAAAATCATTTGTCCTTACCTAGAAGAAGAGCAGGAGAGAGAGAAAATTCATTTCTATAAGTCCTTTGCATAGATGCATTAATTCATTCATAAGGGCTGAATCCTCATAAGTTAAATCCTCATAAGTTTGCTCACTTTCTAAAAGGCCACACTTCCCATCAGTGTTGCATTGAAGATTTAAATTTTTCAACAGGCAGATGTTGAGGACACATCCAGACCATAACATAAACTCTCATCCTTCACTGAATCTGCTAACTTCTTGATAGTGGACTTCTCCCCAGCCTCCGGAATGTGAGACATATATACAGCAAAATGTGAGCATAATTCATTATAGAATCATGCTTGTAATCAAAAGAACTTGTACATAAAAGTGAATTTCCCCATGAGAAATAGTGGAAACTGATTCATTCCACAAACCAAAAATATTCATATGAAAATTATTATAATAATTAATATGATACAAAATAATAAATAAAACAAAATATATAAAAAATAAATTTACTTGCACTTACCTTTGAAAATCTTTGTGTCTGGTTTGAGGGAGACAAGAGAGAGGAGGGTTATTTTGTAGGTAACTTTCACTATCACTACAGGAATCACTATTGACTCAATGGAATCTTTTTCTTTTTGTGGAACTTTAACAAGGAACCTATCCAATGATACTGGCTTATGCCTTCTTTTGAGGATTTCATAGAAATGTGACATTGGATTGTTGTTAAACATATTCATCACTCCTATTGCTACAGCCTTATTTTAGTGGTGGTTTTCAGTAAATTTTGTACTATCTCCCTAATCTCATTTGAATATTTTACACATCTCCTGAATGAATCTCATTTGAAGTGAGGGATTCCTCTCTCTCTTTCTCCTCCTCTGCAGGCAAGATTTCCAGAACCTCTTACACCTCTTGCTGTTGGGAGAGGATCACCCACTATCATGCAGGGAGAGAGAGAGAGAAGATGAAGAAGAAGAAAAAGGAGGGGGAGGGGGTGGAGGAGTGGGGGAGGGAGGAAGAAGGAATCATTAATTCAGTCGTGATCTTGCGATGTTTGACTTTTCATACTACTCATAAGAAGACATCACTTGTTTATTAAGTTAAAGTTTATTAGAAATGTTTGCTAATCTTGCAGAATATTTGCAGAGCAAGTTACTCACAATCCAAGGTTTTACTGTATTTGTTTTCTTTCTTGAGCTACCCGGTGTATATTAAGTCATTAAAAATAGTTCAGTTAGTAGTATCACCAGACTATGACACACAACAGCAGCGTGTATGCACATTTTTCTTTATATAATCTATATCTTTTAGAGACAAATAGAAATGAGAAAAAAGAAATCATATATTCTTTACCCTCAAGTTTACTTGTGGATTTACTATTTTGTATCATGTTCTTTCCTTCAATATTTCTTGCAAAGCATAACAAGAAATCCTCTCAGTCTTTATCTGGGAATGTCTTGATTTTCTTTCCTTTTATATAAATAATTTGGGTGTGTATGGAATTTTTTGTTGATACTCCCCCCATATGACCTCCAACTTTCTGAATATGCCATCCCATTTTCTCTGGCCTCCATTATCTCTGAAGAAAAGTCAGCTATTAATCTTACTGGGTTACTTTTTATGTGATGAGGTATTTTTCTTTTATTCTTTTCTCTTTATCTTTGGTTTTTGATAATTTAACTGTAGATGTATTTTTGTTCTACATGGAGTTAATTAAAATCTTGTGTTTTAGATTCAAGTTTTTCAGTACATTTAGAAAGTTGTAGGCCATGAAATCTTTTCTTCCAAATTTACTATTTTTCACATTTATTCTTATCTAGTTTTAATAGGTAAACCTCTCACTTTACCTTTATGAAAGGCTATATATATGTAGAATATTTCCTTGAATAATACATATATTTATCAATTATTAAAGAGCTCACAGAAATTATTGACTTCTTTTGTTGCTTAGACTTTCTTTTATAAATCCTTGATATCTTATTGATGTGTCTTACAATTCCTCGTCTTTTGCTTTTCTTGATACTTAAAGTGTTTTAACCAGGACTTGGCCCCAAATATTAACTGTGTGTAATTTATATTGGTTCAGAAGATATTAATTAGTAATCTAATCTATGCTAGTCATAGCTGACATAATTTGTTCAACTAACAAAGTAACTAAATAAATGAACATTTTATATAGTGTCATATAACATGCAATATAATCTCACTGTATTGGTGAAGATCCTGGCCAGATAAAAAACAGTTTGCTTAACATTAGATAATTTTGGTGAATTTGATAAAGGAACTATTTAGAAAGGTGTGAGTAGGATTTAGAGAAGTCAAGACTGCTCCATTTTTTAAAGCATAGGTTGCTAAAACCAGTGAGCTATTTCTACTCCTAGGCTTAATGGGGAAATAAGTGGAAGTAGTTAACTATGAGCCACAAAAAAGACAAAATGTAGAGATGGATATCTAACAGGAGCTTTGGTCTTCAATAGAATATACAACAACTTTTGATGAGGCAGGAAAGGAACCAAGGGAATAAGTACCTTGTCCTCACTCTTTCTTTCACTTTTGGTGGATAAGGGCATCTAGCAATAGGGATTATAGAGATCAACTTCTTGGAACATGAAGAGGGAGAAGGTGGAGAAGGCTCGGAAGGGGCAAGTAAATGATATTCCTCCGTACATTGCCTTTATTCATTGTTAAGCCTCATTAATTCTGTGTACAAGACTGTATATCCTATGTCTTTTTAAAATTTTCACTACTATTGTTATGTCAGTTCAGGTTTTTATCATCTTTTGCTTATATTAAATAATCTGTCTTTTATATACTCCTCAATATATATTGTTGCTAGGTAAGCTAGAGTTTAGACCTGGATCTTCTGCAATTAAATTCTTCCCTGGACCCACTCTTACCTTACTTTCCTGTAGTCACTTGTACTTTTAAAATATAAAATAATTGAAAAGTATTCTTTTTGTTAATTTCAGTTGTAAATTTGGGAAAAATGCCTTCTTGACTGTATGTTCCAGATAGCTCTGTTTTGCATCCTTGCATCTGTATTTTCCTTTGTAGAATTTGAACATTTGTGAATAATTTCACTGGAAATATAAGAATTTTGTTTCTTGATTATCTTGGACTTGAGGCCCAAATGATGGAATAATTTTGCTAGACTAGGCTACTCCTTAATTATTTTTGTTTAAAGAATTTGTGTAGATTGTAATGCAGCTGCAAGTGTATTAGTGATTTTCAGTTGCTTACTTGTCAAGATTTTTATTGTTTGGATAAAAAAAGTATTTCAAAACCTGGCGGCATATTGACAAAAACAGAGCACTTTGTGTAATTCTCTTTTTGAAAAACTACTTCTTTGAAAGACAAAGATTGCGTCTGCTACTGCTATTCACATGTATCTCCAACAATAGATTTATTTACAGCTCTAAGATAAGGTTTAATTCCCTACCCCCCCCCATTTATCATAGTTTACAATTTTTTGCATAGAGAGGCAGATTAGATTCCTACAAGGGATCAAACAATATGGAGGTACCCTAGAGGTATAGGGGAAGCATTTTACATTTTATTAATCTATGACAGGTGCAGGGCTTTTTTATTTCTTTAAATTTCAAATAAAGAAAGATGGTTTATTTGGAAGGGATGAAAAAAATTAGACAGCTCTTCCGGGGGCATAGAGGGCATCAGAAGTGAATACCACTAGGATTTTGTCCTCAGCTCCTTTTTACTTAGAACTAATTATTTCTCTCATCCCCCACGTGGGCATCTGGAAATTGTTGCCATCTGATTGGCTCTCTGGCTGTCTGTCATCCTAATTTGAGCACCTCTACTTTACATTCTTTCTGGCATTTGATTTTTTTCTCCACTTCTGAGATGGATAGGGAGGGGGCCTCATAGAAGGGCAGCTTAGAGTTAGAAATTAAGTGAAGGAGACTGTGCATATCTGGTGTAAGTATAGTGATGCTAAAGAGAGAATATGCATATAAGTTGAGAGTGCAAGCCTGCCTCCTGAAATTAGCATTTTATGGAGCTTCCTGGGAGTAAAGCCCTTGAGCTAAAAATGGACAACAGAGATGAAATCTCTGAGCCTTCCAAATTATACTGGCAACTCAGTTTTCCTCAGCCCCTTTCTCTTTGCTTACTTATTATGAGTAGAGCAGAAGATTACTCGCTATTGTTGAGCTTCTTTTCTTTTTCTGGTTTTCCTTCCTCTTGTTTGTCCCTTCCCTTCTCCCCATCTCATTCTACCTCACCAAATGGAAATATCTCTTTCAGTTTCTGAGTTGGGAATGGCACATTGTTACAGATTTGCTTCCTCTATCATTTCTGGCAAACTCATTACAAAGTAGTCACAGCCTGCACTCAAATGCACTTCCTCTGGGACCAATAGCTGTAAGTAAGGAGGTACTGCAAACTGGTGGATAAGTTGTTCTTAAGATAGTGGTGCTTTTTAGCAGAATGTTTGACCTTTTTTCATATTGCCTGAGGCCTAAAACCCTCAAGATCTATTTCTCATCTGAAAATCCTGGGTAGGGAAACACAGTGTGCAGCTTTAGATCTTCAAATTGCTTGATTTGTATTTTCTTTCTGTGCCATTTTAAAAATATGATAATTATAGTTATGCTGGATCTTGTCATTTTGCAAAATGGATTTTCTTTCTTGTGGTAACATACTTTTATTGACATAGGAAGCAATGTTGAATATTTTATGAAGACTAAATGTATAAGGCAGGAATATTTTCATATAGAGAGAAGGAACATTTCGTGCAACTTGAAAATTACTTTGGGCTGATTAAAGTTTTATGCTTTATTATTTTTTCTTGTATCAAGGTAATTGTCAGCTTTGATTTGAATGGCTATGTAAAACCACTGCAATGCTTTTTTCCCCCTGTTGCTGTAAATATCTAATGGCACCACAAAATAGAGAGTTTCATGAAATACTATTTCACCTTGGAGAATGTAGTTATAGACATTAAGAAATCAAAATGTTTAGGTCTACTTAATAGAAACTCTGTAGTGTTAAATACTTTTAAAATTATATCTGCAAATTGTTTCATGAAAATCAAATTTTCTAATATGAGTTGCATGCTCTTTTGATGCTCTTTTTTTCATCAAGTTTATTGGTACATTTTAGGTATATAATATGACATTCATCATTGGAAATTTGCACCTTTACATAATCTCTCTTGGTTCTTATTTTTTCCCCATTCCCCTGCCCTCCCTTCGACCCCTCCACCCCTCCCTAAAAGTTTCACATATTTATTAGTCTATTTAACTGAAATGGGCAACATATCTTGTGTTTGGTAGAGCCTGTTGCATTGTTTTCACCTAAATTACAACATTATTTTCCTTTTTATAAAAATAATGCCAGCTATATGCATTGCAAGAAGTATTTTCAAACTTTCCAGTTGGCTTAAATTTCTGCCACAATACCTTCAGCAACTTTTAATACATTGCTTTCAAGTGGTCTTTACTATGTGCAAAGAGATACTTCCTGGATTTATTACTTTTATTTATATTCAGAAATCAAATTTCTGTTGTCAGTCTTTTAAATCATGAATTGTTATTCTGTACTAGTTTCCTCCTTTCTATGATTTTACTTTTTTGCAGTTTGAATTACCTGTACTGTGGTGAACTTTTTCTCTGAATATTTTAAATGGGAATTTCCAGAAATAAATGTAATTTTTAAATGCCATTTTGAGTAGCATGACAGAGTCTTATACCATCCTGCTTCCTCCTGACTGAGGTATAAATTACCACTGTGTTTTTTATATCCATGCTGTATGCTGCCTGCCCTTTCATCACTTGGTAGCCTTTTTGTTGGTCAGATTGACTGTGGAGGTTGTGTTATGTTCAAGTTGCCCTTTTTTTACTTACTAAGGGCCCCAAGTGCAAAGCTAGAAATAATGGCAATTTGGATAGATCAAAAAGAGAGCATGCAATGCTTCCTTTAAATGAAAGATGAAATCTTTTTTTTTTCTTTTGGTACTGGGGATCGAACTCGGGACCTTGAGCTTGTGCAGCAGGCAGTGAAACCACAGAGCTAAATCCCCAGCCCTGAAAAGGTGAAATCTTAATGTAGAAAAAATTTTATGTTGTTGTTAAGGTCTGTGGTAAGAAAGACTCTTTTGTGAAGTTGTGAAGAAGGAGAAAGAAAGAAGTTTATTCAAGTTTTGCTGCCACATCTTAAACTGCAAAATTATACCCATAAGTGCTTAGTTAAGAGGGAAAGGCATCATAATAATAGAGTACATGCTGTTATACTATCTGTGGCTTCAGACATCTACCAGGAGTCTTGAAATGTATCCCTCATGAGTAATAAAGGATGGATATATGTATATATTATATATATACTGCAAAAATAGTTTAGTGATTATTGAATATTGCCATTTGAGAGGTCCATGGATATTACAATCTTAACATTTCTAAAAATAATTCTTTCGTACTTTCTCTTCTTCCTATTACACCATTAGTCTTCCAGTCACTGAAAAGAAACTTTAATTAGTCACTTCCTGTAATCTCTTACCCCCTTTCTGGCTGATACAAATTGATGTGATTGGCTAGATTATAATTCATCTGTTTCCCCTGCTGATAACTGAGTAGGTTCCTCTAAAAAGATCAGCAGATAACTAGAGTAAGTCTTGATTTCCTGTCCACCAGATTGGTTTGTTGAGTGAGACTGTGACTCTAGGTCAGTCAGAAGATTCTCAAGTTTTATTTTTTAAATTTATCATAAATAGGGAAAGATTCGCTGTCTTTCTGTAGTCAGGTAGCTCAAGAATGTAATTTGAGCTGGGGTTTTAGCTCAGTGGTTCTGCAAGGTCCTGAGTTCAAGCCCTGGTACCAAAAAAAAAAAAAAAAAAGAATGTAATTTGATATCATCTGTGGGCATGTTTTTTCTTCATGTGGAGAAAGCTTATCTATAGTAGGAGAGAATCAAATGAATAAACATCAGTAAGAGAGGAAGAGAGAATGCAAATGACATTTAAATTCTCTGTGCCATCCCCAAGGTCCTTGGAATTGTTCTGGTTCCTGCAGTTTTTCTTGTACTTGTGAGAACTTCTACTTTTTGTTTATGCTAACTTGAGTTTAATTTCTGTCACTTTTAACTCAGAAGGTTCTCACTTCTCCATTCATTCAGTTAAGAATATACACAATTATATTTTGTTAATGTCCTCTATTTTCATTCGACTCTACTGATTTTGTTCATACCTCTGTTGTCTCCCTGCCCCTCTCTAACTCCACCCTACCTATCATTTTACTGTATTGAGCTATAACTCTAAACATTTCAATATATTATTTTCTTGTTTAATATTCTTTAATGTTCTCCCAGCCCAGATTTTGTGGCTGGCTTATAGTTAAGATTTGACTCTTGAATTTCCTACCTCATCTCTTGACATTTTTCTCTATATATTCTATGCCTTGTACCAATTAATTGGAATCGTTATTATTGCCATTGTACACATATCTATGATTTTTCACACATTCTCTCCTTTGTCTACAATTCTGCCATCTCTAGATTCAAACCTTATTGATTTTGTAAACTTGTTACCCTATGAATGTCTATGTACAAAATTAATTATTCTCCCATCGTTATTATACTTCATTGTATTTGTAGTGATTTCCTTATAATTATCTCCCTCAACCCCTAATAACCCCCAGAGTATGAATCATGTGAGAATAGAGACTCTATGGTAGTCACTTTTTTTGTTCCTAGCAACCAGTAGTGTATTTACTTTCATTTCTCTTTTAGAGGTAATCTTGTCTGAACTTCTCTATAGTATGGATTATTGTTCAGCAAATATTTTTTTCTTTTCACTCTTCAACTATAGGTGGTTTATGTTTTCCTCCTCCCTTGATTTGAGGCTCTGTCATATGACATTCTTTGGTCAATGGGATGTTAATGGATATTACTCCAACAGAGGGCTCAAATGACCTTTATATAATTTGATGTGGCTTTAGCATACTGGTGATTCCATAAGAACAGGCATATGAGAGATGTATTGAATCTGTCTTATCTTAGAGGCCAGCCCAACATATCTGCAGCCTAAAGTAGAACTGCCTACAACGGAGCTTAAGAATAAATGATTATTGTTGTAAGCCATAGAGATTTGGGGTAGATCATTGCACAACATTATTTTGTTATTAGCTTCCAGAAACATGTTAAGTTTTATATAGTTGAAAAAACTATAACCAGAAAAGTTTTGACATAAAGTAACTGAGCACTTATTAGTGCCTGTTAAGCATAAAGTGTCTTACCAACTGTTGTGGGACTGGGAAAGATTAATTCAGAGAGCTAGATATATCAACATAGATCTTTCTTATAAGTTCATTAAGCATCCATCTAGAGCCTCACATATATGAAAACTTCACATGATGAAGCCCATCATATTATGACAGAAGAAAAAATCAGTTTACTAGAGAAGTAAAACAAGTGCTTTTTCATTTTTCTTCTTTCTCATCCTCTACCTTTCATCCTCTTCCTTCTTCCTCTTTCTGTTTTTCTCCTTTCCTTCTTCCCCTCCCTCCTTCTCTTCTTCCCCCTTCCTCCCTCCTTCTCCCTCTCTCCTTCTCTCTCTCCCTTCTCCCCCTCCTCTCCCTCCTTTCTTTCTTCTCCCCCCTCCTCCCCTCCTCCTCTTCTTTCTCCTCTTTCTCTTCCTCCTCTATGTCTTAGTCTATTTGGTATGCTAAAACAAAATACCATGGTTTCCGTGGCTTATACAACAGAAATGTATTTTCTTATAGTTCTAGAGATTGGAAAGCACAGGATCAAGGTTATGGCAGTGTTCATTTTATGCTGAGAGCTTTTTTTCTTGCTATGTTCTCACATAAAATCTTTCCTTGGTGGATATACTCAGGAAAGTAGGACAGGACTTAGGGAGGGAAGGGGTGGAGGGAGAAAATATGAATATGAATGGTAGTTCTCTTGTACCATTTCTTATAAGAATACTAATCCTATTGGGTCAGGGTTCTACCCTTATGACTTTATTTGACCTTATCTCCAAATGTAATCATTTTGGCTGTTAATGCTTCAATATATGAATTTAGGGAAGGACACAACCTTCCAGTATATACCAATAAGTAACAAGGGAGGCCTACTTTCATCTCATAAAATTCATTATATTACCCTATTGACTGCTTCTATTATACCAGGAGGGCATTCATCCTTCATAACTCTCATTAAACTTGAAATGATTTGATTCATGTTTATTTTCTTTATGAGGGGATAACCTAAAGAAAAGGATTATGTATGTTTTATTCATCATTATAGGCATGATAATAATTATACGTTAGCTCAGTTTATGTTCAATAACTGCTTACTCATTTTTCATGAAAGATAGGTGGTAGTTTGTTAACTTCAAAAGAAGAGAATTAAGAGATTTCATATATAACATTACGTACCTTCAGGAATTATTTCTTGAACATTTCTATTAGAAGTAAGAACAAAAGAGTGCTGTATACTGTTTAGAATCCAGAATACTGCACATTGTTTGGGCCATTAGTACTCCTCTTTTCTTGGGCTACTTGCTGAAAATACTAACAAAGGCAAAAACCAAATGGAAAACTAAATATAGCCTTATGACTGACTGGGCCAGCAAATGAAGGACTTGTTTTTAACTCTATTCATTCCTACTCTACCCTTGATCCACTCACAGACAAACTAAACTTCTCTGGTAAGGACTGTTGAATGTGAATCTTAGTTCTGGAACTTGATGAGTTACTGTGCTTCTTCTTCACTGAATTTCTTCTGGTTTACATACCTATAAAAGATACCATATACATGTGTTCTATTCACTAAGTGAAAGCCAAATTTCATGGAGGTTAATGTACTTGCCTGAAGTTTTATGGCTTAGTGAATGGTAGAACAAAGACTGAAACTATGCACTTCATACTCATTGTTATAGTCCTGCATGGATGGGCATTATAATCAAGGAATAAAGAAAGTAGTATGAGAAGATGATGAGGAAATACTAATTTTGGAAGTTCTCTTGGAAGAAATGGTAGTTGAGCAAGATCCTAAAGGCTTTTATGGCCAGGAAGCTGGTGAGAGCACTCTATAGTATGGGAATAGTTTGAATAAACATGGCATGATAGAGTATTTTTGTGGAAAAAATAAATAAAATTGTATAGAGAAATAGGAGACCTAATAATAGATAAAGTTACACAGGTGTCTATGGACCAAATTTTAGTGGTTTTTGTGGAAGCCTTATTTTGCATTTTATTTTTCAGGTGGTGGAAAAAGTCACAAAAGGCATTTTGTTGCATTACTGGCTATGAGAGGTTAGGGGTCTTGGTGGAGTTAGAAATGAGAGGCAAGAAGACAGTTTAGGGATTTGCTGCTATAGACAAAATAAGAGAGGAGTAATTGAGAAGGGATGCTAGAATATTTTGAGTTAGAATAGACAATAATTCTGTCATTGACCCAAGGTCACAAAGGTAATCAATAGATCCAGAGCTATAGCCAGGTCTTCTGAATACATTTCAATCAATAGTGCATCCACTTAAAATATGTGCCAGAAAGCATTTTTATCTTTAAAGAATGACTTTGAAAATGTCACCCTACCTTCAAATGTTTATTTTTAGTCATCATTTATGATGAGATCTAGAACATCAATTATTCATCATGTATTCAGTATTTAATTACTGATTAATAGCTCTTAATGTATATTTCAAGGAAATCTTTGCATTTGTTTACTTAAAGAATCAATTTCCATAGATCAAGGTGAAAATATGCACTAAACTGTAGGCATCAGGCTGTGTAGTTCTCTCCATTTCTGAATGCCATCGAAGTTCCGTGCTGGAAACGGGCTGTTTCAGGTTTTGTGTGGCCTAAAGTTCATACAATTTCAAATGGTGATTTTAAAAAATATTACATAGGGTTATGAGTATAAAACATCTTCAGAATGAGAAATATTACTATGAATCCCTGACACCTTGGAGTTTCAGGTCCCTTTCTGCTGAAGTCTTTTCAGGCTATTTACCAGCAATACTTTGAAGAAGCATGGCCCTGCTTTCCAAATTTTCTATGCATAACTTTCTGCTGCCCTCAGTGCTCACAAGGTCCTTTGTATGTGAAAAACCTTAAGGACTAAAATTCATTTGCCTCTGAGTAAATCTGTGGTAAGTTATTTCTTCCAAATCATCATCCACCCTTTTCTTCAAGTTCTGAAAGTAAATTTCTGCATTACTGTCTTTCATGAATGTTATTGGTTTTCTCTTTCTTTTTCTTGAAAGTCAAACAAATATATAAATAAAATTATCAAGTAGGAAGATGAGTTTGCCTTCTGAAAGCCTTCATCTATTCTTGCTTGACCACTTGCATTATATTGCTAGGGATTATTGCTGTTTCTGTGTCCAATTTTCTCCAAGTCTCTCATTTTATCTTTATACTGCTACTAGAGAAATCTTTTAAAACTAAATTGTGAAATAATATAATTTTGCTTAAAATTCTCCCCTGGCTTCCAGTTTCTTTACTCGTATTTCCTCTTCAGCCCCATGTCTTGACATTCCTTGCATTATTGTATTCTGGCCCTACTGGCAATTCCCTAGCCTGGCCTTTCTGTCTCTTTACTCTAGGTCCTTTCACAGGATGATCTTTCTTCCATCATTCTTCAGGCATAACTTTTCATTAAATCTTTGCAAGCCTTGCAACCTCAAAGAGGGTTATGCTTTTCTCTTCTATTTCCTATAAAGCTTTTTACATATTTTGACAATTATTCTCAGCCTGTTTTATTATAAATGCTAATTTGTTATTGACTGATAGCTTCTTTCATACATATTTACTACGTTGATCCATTAGAAACTGTTCTTACCCATGTGTGTGCATCATCTCATTTAATCTTTACAACAACCTCATGGGCTCATAATTGGGAACACTGACATGCAGTTTCTAGTGCACGTAGCTAGTAAGGAAGAGAGCTGTAATATGAACCTGGGCAGTCTTATTCCAGAATGTATGCTTTTAATCACCAACAAATTGGAATCTCTACTGAATAGCAGAATGCTTGCTATATAGTTAGTGTTCAGTAAATATGTAGTGATTAAACCAGAGGATGAAGTATTTCTTTCACTTCTTTTGGTACCTAAAGTATGTTACTATATTGTCATATTTGTATATATTCATTGCTGGATCAGTATTCATTTATTCATTTTTGTTTTATTCTTAGTGTGTATCTTTGAGGCTACTCATGCAATAATGTGCATTTCTCAAGTTTTTTTTTTTTTTTTTACTTTGTTTTGTTTTTTATTTTCATCCTATTCTGGAAGGACTAATTACAATTCTGCATTGCTGGTGATTAATTAAATATACACACTACAGTACAACAGTGATGTGGGGTGAATTCATTGATTTCTGTTCCTTTCCTTCCTAGTCTTTTGATCAAACAAATATAGAGCCTTAAAATCTCCTTTTTTTAATAGCCAAGATCACAAATGTGTTTTCATGAAAGCAGGGGAGTGGGGGAAAGGGGAGAGGAACTTCTTTGGAAAGCAGGCACCATTTGTTAAATTGCTTTATCTTGGACTCTAAATGATATGCAGAAAGAAGTTATTTCTCTCACATAGGTGAATACTTTATTTTCTAAGAGGTCTCTGCTATATAAGAAGTCCAATCAGAGTCACCACTTTTTTATTGAAGTTGAGATTTTGGAAATTAAAAAGGTGGAAAGGCAATGAAAGCATATGATCTTTAGTAGTTTTCTACCATAATAAGGTTCTTACTTTTCTTCTTTATTTCTAGAGGCTGTTCATCTTTATTTCACATTCCAGTGATAGCCAATTATATGGTTTGAGTTTCTTCCAGAAAGTCATATAACTGAAAGAGGCTGTAGAGGGCCAGTTGCAAGGGTGCCTCACTCCAACCCCAAGCCAAATCATCAGTTCTAATGCATTCTGCTTCTTAGATAATTTATGTTAGTTTTCAGATGAAAAGCTCTTCTTTAAGGTAGCTGAAGAAAATGAAATAGAACATATCCCTTTGGAAGACAGAAGAGAAATACATTACTGTGGAAGTTTTTCTTTTCTAAAAACATAAAGCTTACATATTTATTTGTAGAAAGAAAGGGTGTTGTTTGGTATTTCTCTATATTCTTGTGATATAGAGGAAAACATAGCCACAATAAAGAAAAAAATAAGTAGCTCATTATTCTGTAAAATCAAGTGAATGGTACAACATTAGGTTTTATTAATAATAAGTTTTTATTAATAAGTCAACATTTAAGGGGCAGCAATTTAAATTTATAGAGTTGTCAAAATAACATTTACTGAAAAACACAGAAAAACATAAAATAGTTTTCACAGTTAAAGATCCATTACTGGAGCATCTTATGTATTTTGTTTTTACCAGTTTTTGTTTCCATTATTGTAGATATAACAATAAGTCAATTTCCATAGCATCTTAGGTTTTCTTCTAATCATCTTTCCTATCATAGCCATTGATGCTTTGGATAAGAATCATCTACTTGTATGACTTTTGCTGTAGCTTAACTATAAACTCTATGAAGGCAGAACTCGTGTATTCATGTTTGCATTCTTGGTGCCCCAAACATGGTCTGGCATGGAATAAATCTTCAATACATTACTTCATTGATTCTGTCATTTATATTACTTAATAAGTTTTTATTTATACATTTGTTCAACAGATATTTATTGAATACTAATTTGTCTAGATATTGTGACAAGTGCTAAGGATATAAGAATAAACCTAAACAAATTCCTGTATCAGTGCAGGCAATGAGTTGTTGGATTCTAGATATATTTAAAAAATTTCTTTGTAGTAGTTATTCAGTGTGAATTTAGAGCAAAATCGAAGATGGGGTTATGCACTTATTAGGCGATTTATGGACATGGTCTCATTTAATCTTTATAAGAAGACTACAAAGAAGATATTTTATCCCCTTTATATAAAAAAGAAAATTGAAGCCTACAACAGTTAGGAGATTTGTTCAAAGCATCAAAATCAGTAAGTGGCAGATATAGGAATAAAATCTGTTTATCTAACTGAAAGTTTACGGTGTTTGTAATACATAAGAACAGAATAGTTTCCTTTAAAATGTATAAATGTGGTCTTATACCACAGTTTGGCATTTTCACCTTTCACATGTTACTTGACTCAGTGTCATCCACTCCATATTAAAAATGAATATAAAATGCATTTGCAGGCTGGATACATTTCCATCGTGCCTGAAAGAAACCAATAAAAAACTTTAAAGGATCATGTCCTTCCTACTGACAATACACGGATTCTTACAGCTACAGCTACAATGTACATGAGCTTAAAATGCAAATTTCTACATACAAGGAGACGATCCGGTAGGGACAGAACTAAACCTAAACCCCAGGACTTCTGAAGAAAAACTAAAAATGCATATATTTAAGATAATTAAAGACGCCAAGGGGAGTCTCAGAAACTCAAGATATCATTTTAAAAAGGGTGAGATATTTATAAAAAAAGGTATATTTATAAAAATGTCTAAATATAATTTTTCAAAATGAAACACTGTCAATGAAATGAAAAAGGTTGAAGTTCAGTTAAATAACTGAACACAATTGAAGAGAGGTTAATAAAGTGAAAGACAAAACTGGAGGAATTACTTGATGTAAAGATGAATAGAAATGAAATATAGAGAAAAATGATGTGACATTAAAATTAACAGAAACAATCCAAGTATAGTGATGCACATATGTACCCCTAGCACTAGGGAATGCTGAGGTATGAGGACTGCAAGTATGAGCCAGCCTGGGCAGCTTATTCACTTAACAAGACCCTGTGGCTGGGGTTGTAGTTCAATATAATGTTCCTGGGTATATCAGAGAATAGAGAGAGCTAGAGGCAATGTTCACAGTGATAATTTATCACATATGTGAATCCTCAGATTCTTAAAAAAATGCAATGGTCCCTCAGAACTTGTCAGTAATTGGTTCTGGGAGGTGTGACATCTACCAAACACAATGAGTAACAAATTGTTTTGGCTGGAAAGGGTAGTTATAAAGTAATCAAGACTGAAAACTTCTAGCTTGTACATCAAGTACCAAACAAATGACAAATACCTGGACAAAGTTTTTGTGTCAAAATGTATTGAGTACCAAATTCAGTGAGTTTTAAAGAAGTCAAATACCAAGGAATGATTGTAATTAAAACTGTAGCCTTTAAATCACCACCTCTCAATATATAGCAGTAAAACTAAAGAATACTTTAAAGAGAAAAATCTTAAAATCAAATAGAAAAATAAAGGGTACGTACTTGATGAGGAATGATAATTCTAGAGTTCTTGAATTTTTTGAGAAGCACTATAGGGATATTATTTAAATTTGTATTGTTATATCAGGTCTTAATCTTAAAAAAAATTAAGAATATTAGCTACTGGAACATCCATAGGATGAAAACTGTTAAACTGATATACAGGAAAAAAGAAAAATGAAGAAAACCTGAGTAATAGAAAAGAAAGCAGAAGGTGAAACATAACAAAAGTAGAATTGGAAAAAAAGGTGTTTGAAATTTTCTTGATCATTGCAATAAGTGTAAATGGACTGGATTCCCCAAATAAAGTACAGAGATTTTAGTTTCCACATGTAGTATTATTAAAATCAGACTGGTATTTCTATGTTCATGTCCAGGTTTTATGATTTATTGAGCTTTATGACCTTAAGTAAATTATGTACTTAATCTCTGTTACCTGTTTCAGTATAATAAAATGAGATTAATAATATAGCTCATCTTGTGATGTTTAAATGGGTTAACATAATTTGTCAACTGGTAGAATGTTGAGGACACAGTAAACAGTGTGAAATTATTAGCTGTTAATATCCATTTACAGATAAATGTAGAGATTTTTCTAAGGATAAAATTTACATTACGTCTTTACACACAAATTCAAATTTTCTGTTTACTTTCTCCACAAAATTATCCTAATACAGCATATTAATTTGCTTGAAAGTCTCTTATTGTTCACTTTATCATGTGTTTCCACAATAAAACCTACATATGTGTATAATACCTATGTGTACATATAAATATTAAAAACTTATTTCTAATACTTAAGACCTACCAATTAATTTATTAAAGTTATTCTTATATAATTGATCATATAAGCTAGGTATATTACTATTTTTGATAATTATTAAGTATAAAATAAAATGATCAGGTTACTTGGGAGACTGAAGAAGAGAATTCCAAGTTTGAAGCCTGACAGGATGACTTAAGGAGACACCATCTCATAATAATAATAAAAAAGGCTGAAGATGTAGCTAAGTGCAAGCCTCTGGTTAAATTCAATGCCCAGTACTGGAAAAAGAAAAAAGAAGTCAGAATGTATCTCTTAATAAAACAGAGGTATTTATGTTTCAGTATCCCTAAATGAGGCAATGTGTAGTGGAAATTAACAGTAAAAGCATATTTTGGGCCCCTTTAAATGCAGGGTTTACAAAAGGTTCATTGATGATTATTCAATGTAGGCTTTATCATAAAATCTGTAGTATATCCAGACAAAATTATCTAAATTAAATGAGACCACGATCAAAAAAAATCAAAGAACAGAGATGTAAGTGACAATGGAAAACATCCAGAATTCAATGTGTTTTGGCAAAGACAAAAATACTTCTTTTTTTTTTCTTAAATTTTTTTATTGGTACATTTCAGATATATAATACATTTACATTTATCTTTGGGTGCTTGTACCTGTACATGATGTATCTTGGTTCTTATTTTTTCCCCATTACCTGTGCACCCTTCACCCCTAAACCCTTCCCTATTTACATACTTCATTTCCATTTTTTTTTCTTTTCTCAAAATTTTTCCTTTCCATTCTTTCCTTTCCCCTTCCCCTCCCACCACCCCTACCCCTTTGGACCTTTTCCTATTTCAAAGTATCAATTATTAGCTATTAATCCTTTTAGTCCTTATTTACACTCTCAGTTTCTCACACTAGAGAAACTATTCGGTATTTACACATGTGTCCTGTTTATTTCACTTAAGAGTATAGCCTCAATATGCATCCATTTAGCTATAAATGACTCTAGTTTCTCATTCTTTATGGCTGAGTAGTACTCCATTTTATAAAAAAACCCACATCTTCTTTATCCAGTTTCCAGTTGATGGGCACTTGGGCTGTTTCCAAGCTTTAGCTATTACAAACTGTGCCACAATAACCATGGCTACACATATATCTCTATGGTATGATTCTTTTAATTCTTTTGGGAAAAACTGAGCAGGGGAATATCTGGGTCAAATGGGACCTCTAGCCCTAGTTCTTTGAGGTATCTCCACACTGATTTCCATAGTGGTTGCACCAGTCTGCACTCCCACCAACAATGAAGAAGGGTTCCTTTCTCTCCACACCCCTGCCAGCATTTGTTATTGGTTGATTTCTTGATAGCAGCCATTCTTTCTGGGGTGAAGTGGAATCTCAGTGTTGTTTTCATCTGCATCTCTTGAATGACCAGTGATGTTGAACATTTTTTCCTATGTTTATTTGCTGCTTTTACTTCTTTGTCTGAGAAATGTCTGTTCATTTCAGATGCCCATTTTTGAATTAGGTCTTTGAATTTGGGGGATCTGATTTTTTTCAATTCTTTATATATTCTAGATAGTACCCCTTTGTCTGAGTTACAGCTGCTGAGATTTTTTTCCCACATTGTAGGTTGTCTCTTAGCTCTGTTGGTGGTTTCCCTTGCAGTGCAGAAGCTATTCAATAAGATGAAATCCCAGTTGTTGATTCTTTCTGCTAGTTCCCGTGCTACTTTGGTTTTGTTCATAAAGTCTTTTTCTATGCCAATACCTTC
Organism: Heterocephalus glaber; assembly: GCF_053883595.1. Lineage (NCBI taxonomy): Eukaryota > Metazoa > Chordata > Mammalia > Rodentia > Bathyergidae > Heterocephalus > Heterocephalus glaber. Next base: position 3,220,978 of record NW_028258301.1, read on the forward strand.
AAGAGTTCTACCTAACTTATCTTCCAGAAATTTTAGTGTTTTTGTCTTAATATTTAGATCTTTAATCCACTTAGATCTCAGTTTCATGCATGGTGATAGGTATGGGTCTAGTTTTAATCTCTGACAGGTTGAAATCCAGTTTTTCCAACACCATTGATTAAATAGGCTGTCTTTCCTCCAATAAGGGTGCTTGGCTCCTTTGTCAAAGATGAGGTGGCTGAGCATGTCTGGAGTTGTTTCTGCATCTTCTAATCTATTCCACTGATCCTCAGGTCTGTTTCTTTGCCAGTACCATGCTGTTTTTATCACAATAGCTTTGTAGTATAGCTTCAAGTTGGGTATTGTGATACCCCCAGCCATGTCTCTATTGCCCAGAATTGCTTTTGCTATTCTAGGTTTCTTCTGGTTCCAAATGAAGTTTTGGATTATTTTCTCTAGTTCTGTGAAGTATATTGTTGGAATTTCAGTCAGCATTGCATTAAATCTATATAGCCGTTTTGGAAGTATGGCCATTTTCACTATATTGATTCTTCCTACCCAAGAACAAGGGATGTCTTTCCATTTTCTTATATCCTCCTTGATCTCCTTTTTCAGAGTGCTGTAGTTTTCAGTGTAGAGGTCTTTTGCTTCCTTTGTTAGATTGATTCCTAGATATTTCATTTTTTTGGATGCTATTGTAAATGGAATTGTTTCCCTAGTTTCTCTCTCAGTGAGTCTGTTATTTGTGTATAAGAAGGCTATTGTTTTTTGAATGTTGACCTTATATCCAGCTACTCTACTGAATCTGTCAATTAAGTCCAGAAGTCTTTTGTTAGAGTTTTTCTGGTCTTCTATGTAAAGTATCATATCATAAGCAAATAATGACAGTTTAACTTCTTCTTTTCCTATCTTTATTCCTTTTATTTCTTTCTCTTTACTAATTGCTGTGGCTAATGTTCCCTGAACTATATTGAACAGGAGTGGTGATAGTGGGCATCCTTGTCTTGTTCCTGATTTTAGCGTGAAAGTTTTCAGTTTTTGACCATTTAGTTTAATGTTGGCTGTTGGTTTTTCATAGATAGCCTTAATCAGGTTGAGATAAAGACCTTCTATTCCAATTTTCTGTAGGGTTTTTATTGTGAATGGGTGCTGGATTTTGTCGAATGCCTTTTCTGCATCTATTGAGATGATCATATGGTTTTTGTCCTTGACTCTGTTAATATGGTGTATTGCATTTATTGATTTATGAATGTTGAACCATCCTTGCATCCCAGGGATAAATCTGACTTGATCAGCATATATGATCTTCTTGATGACCCTTTGTATTCTGTTTGCCAGTATCTTGTTGAGGATTTTTGCATCTGTGTTCATTAGGGAGATTGGGCTATAGTTCTCTTTTTGGGTTGGGTCTTTCCCTGGTTTTGGAATCAAAGTTAACAGTTGCTTCCAGGAATGATTTTGGAAGCCTTGCTTCCCTTTCAATTTCCTTGATGAGTTTAAAGAGTAATGGCATTAGTTCTTCTTTAAATGTCTTGTAGAATTCAACAGTGAAGCCATCCGGACCTGGGCTTTTCTTTGTTGGTAAATATTGTATTACATTTTAAATTTCACTCATTGTAATTGGGGTGTTTAGAATTTCTCTATCTTCATTTAACTTTGGCAATTCATATGTATCTAGGAATCTGCCCATTTCTTCTGTGTTTTCCATTTTATTAAAGTACAGGTTCTTGAAATAGGTATTGATGATCCTCTGGATTTCTACTGGTTCTGTTGTGACTTCCCCTTTTTCATTCTTAATTGCATAGATTTGAGTCTTTTCTTTCCTTTTTTTGATCAGGTTGTCTAAGGGTTTATCGATTTTATTTATCCTTTCAAAAAACCAACTCTTTGATTCATTAATTTTTTGTATCATTCTCTTAGTCTCCATTGCATTGATTTCTGCTCTGATCTTTATAATTTCCTCTCTTGTGTGGGCTTTGGGTTTGTTTTTCTCTTCTTTTTCTAGGAGTTTGAGGTTCTGCATTAGGTTATTTATCTGACTTCTCTCTGTTTTCCTAATATGGGCATTCACTGCTGTGAATTTACCCCATAGAACTGCTTTCATTGTGTCCCATAGATTCCTGTATGTTGTACTGGCATCGTCATTTACTTGTAGAAACTGTCTAATTTCTTCTTTAATTTCCTCTGTGATCCATTGGTTGTTCAGGAGGGTGTTATTCAATTTCCAGTTGTTTATGGAGTTTTCCAGTTTCTCATGTTATTCATCTCCAATTTTATTGCACTGTGGTCTGATAATATACAGGGGGTAATTTCACTTCTTTTACATTGACTTAGACATGTCCTGTGAGCTAGCATGTGATCTATTTTGGAGAATGACCCATGTGCAGCTGAAAAGAATGTGTATTCTGATTTTGTGGGATGGAACACTTTGTAAGTATCTATTAAGTCCATTTGTTCAATAGCTTGGTTCAATTCTAGAATTTCCTTGTTAATTTTTTGTCTAGATGATCTGTCTATTTGTGATAGTGGGGTATTGAGGTCCCCCACTACAACTGTATTAGTGTTTATTTGGTTCTTCATGCCCATTAATATTTGTTTTGTATAGTTGGCATTCATATTTGGTGCATATATATTTAGGATTGTCATCTCTTCCTCTTGGATTGTTCCCTTCACAAGGATGTACTGACCATCTTTGTCTTGCTTAATTAGTTTTGGTTTGAAATCTACTTGGTCTGCAAATAAGATTGCTACCCCTGCTTTTTTGGGGGTTCCTGTTGTGTGGAGAGCCATTTTCCATCCTTTTACTTTCAGTCTATGAATTTCTTTTTGAATTAGGTTTGTTTCTTGTATACAGCATATTGTTGGAATTTGCTTCTTAATCCATTCTGTCAATCTACTTCTTTTGAGTGGTGAATTGAGGCCATCAACATTGATAGTTATAATTGAGAGATACTGACTCATCCTTGTCATGATGTTTTACTGTTGTTGGCTCTTATTTCTTTTTCCCCCTTTCCCTTTAGTTTCTTACCTTGTCTGGTGGCTTCCCTCTGTTGAGCCTCATGGAGTTGTGACCTTCATTGCCTTTTTCTAGGATATTGGTTAGAATTGTTTGGAGTGCTGGTTTGGTGTTCATGGAATTTCTCAGGTGTTCTTTGTCATGGAAGTGTCTAATTTCCCCATCAATTTTGAATGATAATTTTGCAGGATACAACAGTCTAGGTTGGAAGTTATTTTCTTTTAGGGCTTGAAATACTTCACTCCAGGCTCTCCTGGATTTGAGGGTTTGTGTTGAGAAGCCTGCCATGATTCTGATGGACTTTCCTTTATAGGTGATTTGTTTCTTTTCTCTAACTGCCTGTAGGATTTTGTTCTTCTGTTGGATTTCTGGGATCTTGACTATTATATGTTTAGGTGTAGATTTTTTTTTAACATGACTAGGTGGATTTCTATATGCCTCGCTTATCTGTATGTCCAATTCCCCTCCTCTGTCTGGGAAGTTTTCTACTATTACTTCTGTGAATAGTTTTTTTTATGTCAGTTGTACTTTCTTCTGTGTTTTCATGGACTCCTATCAGTCTTATGTTATTCTTCTTTGCATGATCTAGAAGCTGCTGAATTGATTTCTCATGGTCCCTTACTATTTTTAAGAAATCTCTGTTTTTCTGGTCCTTCACCACCATCCTGTCTTCTATATCTGATATTCTATCTTCAGATTCTCTTAATCTGCTCTGCATGCTTTCAATGGAGTTTTTAATCTCCTGAATATCTGTTTGAATCTGTTTCATGGATTCCATTTCTTTCTTATGTTGGGCAATCATGGTTTCCATTTCTTTCTTATGCTGGGAATTCATGACTTCCAACATGTTTCTCAGCTCATCTATTTTTTTATCTGTTTCTGTTCTAGAGCCTCTAATCATGTCTTTCACTCTGCTCACCATCTCTTTAGTTATCTGGGAGATTATTTCTGCTTTGAATTTTTCTAGAGCCTCATTCATCTTTTTTGTTACTTCCTGTGCTATCAGTTCAGGGTATCCAGGTGGTTGGTTATGGGACTTTTCCATCTCATTTCCTCCAGGATTTACCCTTGGTGGGGTGGAAGTCAGAGTTTGTGCCTTGCTTAAACGTCTTCTCATTTTTGTTTTTGGTACTGTCCTTAGTTTAGTTCCTGGGTTGATAGTTTGAAGTTGCTTATTGTAAGTATCTTTGTTGATGTATTTAGAACCCTTACAGAATGATTGCTTCTCAGAGGTGTCTTCCAGATATAGTTGGTCTTTAGGTTTTGAGTCTCTAATGGCTCTGAGACTATCTCATTTTCATTATACCAGGAAGGACAACTGATTAGATCAATCACAACACCTTAGCCCAAGTGATACAATCAGCAACCCCAAAGCATCAAATACATCTTAGAGAATGACAACTTGTGGTAGTTATTAATCTGTCACCTTTAAAAATGAAGGGCCTCCCTCAGGGTATGTCTCTGGTGTCACAATAGACAACGTGGGCAGCAGTGTGCAGTTATAAGTCAATGAGTCTCAGTAAGCTAGTCACAGATCCGTGAGATTCAGGCAGATTTCTGGCTGCAAGTCCCAAGTTGAGCTCTCTGTCCTCTTGCAGGGTTGCACTCTGCAAGGTTCTATTTCAGGTTTCAGCTGCCTTTCCCCTGAAGAAAGTCCAGGTTCCAATGGGAGCTGATGATCCCTTCAACTTACCAAGCATGGTGGTCTGGTGTGCCTTTATTGCAGAGATTCCCTTCACTTTTCCAGTGGGCTTGTTTTCATCAGGAAGCCTGAGACAGGCCCTCTCTGTTTTTCACTTCTGGAGCTCAGGACAATGGCTTTTGTCCCCCTGTGCCTCTGCAGTGTGTAACCAAGTAGCTGCACAGCCAAAAGGCCAGAGGCTGGTGGCAGGGGAGTATTGTTGGAGGTGCCTATGCAGCCAAGCTGTCAGCCGGTGGGCCCGCCCAGGGAGGTCCTCCTCACCCTGTCCCGGTGGCTGGTGGAAAGCTGGTGGAGCAAGCAGGTCCCGGTCAGCCTGCACCCAGTTGGCCCCACTTGGGGCTCTGCAGGTTCCATTCGGCCCAGCTGTCACCTGCTGGTCCTGCCCGGGTGGCGGCGGCGGCGGCGGCGTGGGTGGGGTGGGAGGGCGGGGTGTCCTCCTCACCCTGTCCTGGTTGCTGGTGGAAAACCCGTCCTGGTGGCTGGTGGAAAGCTCAACAAAAAATATTTCTCCTGTGAGTTGGAAGAAATAAAGAGAATTAAAGCCATCAATTTACTTCCAGTATACATTTTTGTGACTTGCAAATGTAATTTTAATCTGTAGGAAGCAAATAAGAAAAGTTTTACTTTCTTCTGTTTAAAATCATGGAGAATACACTATCGTGGGTGAAAGAATTCAGCAAGCTCATGTTTCTTGTTTACAGTTGTGATGTAGAGATAACACTTTTCACAAGATTGGTGTTTCTCAACATACTTTTTTTTTTTTGGTACTGGGAATCAAACTCGGGTCCTTGCGCTTACGCAGCAGGGTGCGAAACCACTGAGCTAAATCCCCGGCCCAGTCTCAACATACTTTTAAAATATTTGAATATCCTAAGTTAGAATCATCAGATAGATAGATTGATAGATAGATGAAACATTACAATGAGTCTGTCACCTTCAGAAAAAGTAGGTACTAGTGGTACCAGTCTTTCTTATCAATGCTTCTTTGCTTTGCTCTTTTTCACCTCTCCCTTAAGAAGGATATATTCCAAAACCTGTGTGCACATGTCTATAAAAAGAAAATCCAATACATAGGAGAGGCTGCTTGATGAAGAACCAGGGTGAAATGAAATAAGTTCTAAAAAATTATCTTATTTTTTCTGTAACTCAGTTTACTTAACTATTGAATGTATCATGTCTCCTGGGCAAATAAATGATATATTGTACTGCATAGAGAAGAAAGATATCTGTATAGTGAAGATAGCTCTCTGTACTGTAGCTTTAAATTGTAACATGTTGTGGTATAGAAATTGTAATATACCTCTATATAGAAATTATACTTAACTATTGGAAAGAACACCATATAGAGCCCTATTTTAATCCTCACATAATAAATAACACTACTTTTTATATTACTGCTTATATTGTCATAAAATATATTCTCTGAGACTGTAGAAAAGAGAGTAACAGATTCTTTGACAATAATGGGGAGATAGAAGAAGTAAATCACTATTCAGAAATTCTCATAACTACTACCACCATATGCTATGCTATGTCTAAATTTAGAAGGTACCAAAATGTGCCCAGATGCTTCATTTCTAATGCTCCTCTTTACCCTAACAGAAAAAGCAAGAAAAATGAGAGTTTACTATGCCTTCATAGTACTTTCAATGAAGGGGAATTATCAGACACCAGTATTTCAATTTCACCATTTTTTGTTGCCCCTAAGGGTTCCATATACCAGTGGAATAAAGTCTTTTCCTGGCTAGGAAAAAAAGTAATCTTGAAAAAATAAGTGAGAAAGGTATGTGTAACATACCTGGTTTATGAACATGTTTCCAGGAAGATTGATTTTAAGTATGAGTAAATATAAAACCTTAAATATCTGGAAATTGAGATTTCTAAATGTATACATTTGAATTGTTCATATGACTATTAAAATTTTTTGTATCTTGGTTGAAATATTTTTTGAGCAATCTTTGCACGCATGTACATGAAAACATTTACAAGAGCATCCATTGTTATGTTTGTAATTGAGAAAAAAAGCACCATTAGAAATATCAACAGGTAACTATACGTAATATTGTATTTTAAAAAATAATATAATATGGAATTAAAACAAATAGACTATGTATAATTTATGAAGAAGTGCATATAGTATATCAACAAGGATAACTAATGAGATAAGTACACTTCCATAAGGGAAATCCTAGTTTGGCCATCTAATTATAGGTAGAGAGGGATACCCCATTTTTTGATACTTGTGGCCCAATACATGAGTGCAAGGATACCCCAAAAGTCTGCTGGGCTTAGAGCAACTGTTTGCTGAGTGCTGCTTAACCCACTGCAATAAGGAATAGTGAAGTTGTTGCTGGGGGTGGCCATTATTGGAAGCTCTTTTGTTAGCCAGGTGGCTGCAGAGGAGAGGATAGAGAAATTAAAATAGTTATAATTTGAAAGAAATACCAATCTTTTTACCTATGTCTTAACTTCTAACCTGGTTGAAAGTGTTGAAGATGAGGACACCACACTAGAAACCCACTTTGTGTGGCTGGGTGGAAAGAATGAAAAGAAAAACCAGTTGTGAGCTATTATCTGGTGACCCAAATGGTATTTAAAAAAATGGAATCCCAAGGATGAAAGAGAGTGAAGAAGAAACTGAGATTGAAGTGATAGAGCATGGGGGATCCTTTTGCCTATGATCCTTGCTTTTCCACACAACCATTTATGTAATTGAAGGCAAAGGTACAGCATAGGCAGATGTAGAAGGAGGGCTGTCAATTTAAGATACTGCAATTTGTTCAGAAATATACTGCAGCACAGTTGTTAGATACTGCAAAATCTTTTAAACAACTGTCACACGAGAGTCTTAACTGCCTGGGTAGAAACACCCTAGGACACAAGAATTAATCAAGAAGGAAATTTGAAGCTGTGAATATAAGTAGTATTGGGACTCATTCAGCCTTAGGCAATGGCTGAATAATGCCTTCTAGGAAGGCATTTCCTAAAGAAATCATTTCCTTATAGATTGGATCATCATGGGCACAAGAGAGGCATGGATGGATGAGAGGGACTTGTCAGGGTAAGTACCCCATGGAAAAGCAGAGAAGAAAACCTGGGTATTCCGGATGGAGTGGATTTCTTCTACTCCACAATTAGGGTTGGGGCTAAGGTTGTACATGAGTGAGGGATATTGCGGTACGTGACAAGCCATTTATGCCTAAGTGTTTCAAAGATCCAATAAAGCTGTGGTTAGAGTTGGAGTGAAAATCTGTTACAAAATGCTTTTCAAGAATGATACAACCTTTTCTCTTTCCTCAGCCTGTCACATAGGATGTTTATGATGTATGTGAGGTTATTATTGCCAACCTAGGATAGACGGAATGTGGTCAGAATGGTGTGCATCTTGTCACACAGCATGGCAAGAGAAAGGGATAAACAAGAACAGGAAAGAAGAGAAATAAGGGGCTGGTTGATAAGTAGAACACAAATACAGCATGATGTTTCATGCATTCTAACCTTATGAAAGGATATTAAGCCCAAACAGTGGTTTCAGCCTTTCCCTCTGCTCTGTGTATAGTAAAACATAAACAACTCACATACTCTGGCATTGCTGGCTACTTGGGGTAGATTGCCCTCACTCCATGATTAGGGTTGGGGCTAAGGTTGTCCAAGAGTGAGGGCCATAGGGGGAAACCAGAAGCCTCACATGGAATTTACCATTTACCGATTCTCCCAAAACAAACAGCCGATTATCGCTTTGAAAGATAGGGGTACTGAATATACACTAATTCACAGCAACGCCGTACATTTTCAGGGACTTTGGGCATTTGTCAATGGGTTTTTGAGTAAGATTTTCAGAGTAAAACAAGTTTTCTTACACCTAGGAATTGAGAGAGTGCCTGGATTTCATATTTGGTACCAGTCTTCCTGTGCTGCCTCCCCACCCACCATGGGAGAATTTTGACTCAGAATTCAGGTAGTAAAGAGAGTATTGAGAAGGGAAGCAAAATGGGACCCTGTTAACTTTCTTGCTTCTAGAGTGCGAGTAACTTCAAGGCATTACAGGATGCCAGGGGACATGCTAAGATTGGAGAAATCGTAAAACAAAGTGGTTTGGAATTTTATCATCTAGGCCATTTTGCTAGTGAAAAAACCAGACGGAACTTGAAGAATATCTGTTGACTGGAGGGAGCTAAGTAAGGTGATACTTCCTATCCATGCTGCAGTGCTGGCAAACATCATGTCTTTCTTATCTCTGTGCTGTTCTGGTCTTAGTTTATAGTTTTTCAGCATTTCCTTAAAGTTGAACTCACAGAACCTGTTAACTGCACTTGGGAGGGAAGACAAGAGACATTGTCAGTATTGCCTCAGGGATATCTGTATATTCCTAGCATCTCCCATGGCAGGGTGGCTTGGGATCTTCCTCTATTCTCATTCCCTACTGATATTGCCTGTCCTTTATATTGGTGATATTGTGCTAACTAGTGAAGATTATGTCCTCTAAAAGAACACAGTAGAATGATTATGCACTCACACATCAATAATGAGTTGTCAATCCCAACAAGATTCAGGATCCTATAGTATATGTGAAGTTTCTAGGGATAGTCTGATGAGACAAGATTTGTTTGATTGTCTTCGAAGAGATGAAGTGAAATCCTCCTCAATTTATGGTACAATTAAAGATGTACAGACTTTTTTGGGCTGCTTGATTATTGGCAAGCTTTCATCCTTATCTAGCTCAGTGCCTATGCCCACTATGTTGGCTAATTAAGAAGGAAACCATGTGAGACCAAAATGTTCCCTAGGAGGAATCATTTAAAAAGGCAAAGATTTCAGGCACAGGAATTAGGCCTCTCTCTATCAGATGTGCCAGTGTAGTTAGATGTCACCAGTATAGCAGTTGGCATGAGCTGGGCTCTCTGAGAATAACTGTGATGAAAAAAGCTACCTCTGGGTTTTTGGTCACAGCTCTGAAAGGAGCTATGGAAACTAACATATCCCTTTAGCACAGCAGTTTCTAGCAGTGTACAATTCCCTATCATAGGTGGAGCCACTGACTAAGATTTTATCAGTCTTAGACTGGCCTGCTTCTAAAGTGGAGGGTGGATATCCTATTTCACCAGCATGTAGCACAGACCCTTACTTTAAATAAGTAGCATGCATATTTACAACAACATAGTGTAATTTCCAATAGCTTCTTAACTCCAAAGCTATGGATGGTACTGGGCCTAGTTACTTATGAAATGCCTCATCAATTCAGATTGCTGCCTCAGTGCCTGTGATCTCACAAGTGCAAGAAGGGGTGGCCCCATATTTGAAAATGCTTGGTGTACAGGACTCAATTGTCTAATTGTTACTGTAATATGGTCTGCCACTGACACTGTATGGTTTGAGACAAGAAAAAAATCAGAGCAGCCAATGGGCATTAGGTAGTATGGCTGATAGTAACTCTTAAATTGTGGCCCGTGGTTGTTTGTATTGATAGTTGGGCAACGTACCAAAGTCTTGTGTGGTGGGTGGCAAAATGACAAGGGGAATAATGATCTATACTGGGAAAACTGCTCTAAGGATACCTGATGTGACAGCAAATGTGTGAAAGGCTACATGAAGTGTCAGGTTGATAGCCTGACTAGTTGTCAGGTTGAAAGCCTGACTAGTCACCAGGGGATTCCCAGTAGCCTGATGAGGGGACAGCAGGGGATGAAAGAGTAATATACAAAGAACAAGAAATAAAGAATAAAGAATGAACAATAGTTTATTACTTGTGGGGGTCTGGAAATTGATCTTTAGCTCTCTCCTGGCTAAAAACCACCTAATTTTAGCTCTTTGCTGGCCAAGACCACAAGCACAGGGTTAGTCACTATTTATGATTATAAAATATAGGAAGGGCCGTGAGGGCAGATGTAAGGAATAGGAAAACTAATGCACTTAGTGAGCAAGGCTTGGCTCAGTAACTATGTATACTTGAGAAGGACCCAGTTAATAAGGCATCTGTGTTATCTTGCAAGTCATAGCTAACAAGCCACTTATATTATCTAACATTTGATCTTAGAAAATGGTTGCCCAGAGACATAATTCTCAGATGCAGTGTTTCTTTGCTATAGAGAAGTCACAACCTCACTGATCATTGAGACCTCAGTTGTGGCCATTGGCATAGGGAAGTCTATCTCTGAACACCAGCCAGAAGGTCAGTTAGCAATTCACACTTAGGCTTTGGAGTGACTTGTATTCTTTATCAATAGCCAAATTCATAAGCCAAATCAATAATATCCAAATCCTGCTCAGTGCAGTTTCAAGCTGGTTTCCTGCAATGAAGGAAGAACACAATGAACTCTGTATCATTTACAACCTCACATTAAGACTAATCCCCTCTGGAAGTAGAGGGGCATGTGCTTTGACTAATGTGCAAATTCTCACCCCACCCCAGGCAGTAGACATGGACTTGTGAATCCATAGAAAGATTGGACATAAAATTGCTGAGGTAGAGTAGCAGGATTGCTCCTAAAATATAATGACTCAGTGATGACTGCACCTCAATGTTAGATGAATCTGACTTGGTGAGTACTGAACACTCAAGCAACCTAAAATGGTGATGTATTTCATAAATAACCAGGCCCAATATCATCCCCAGCCTCATTTTTTGACCCACGTATAAGATTGTATACAGTGAGGCATTTAGCCCATTCAGGACTGTTAGATTGATTATATTGGCCTTTTGTCAAACAGTAAAGAACATAAATATTCTTTAACTTGAGCAGATAAACCTACTGGCTTTATACAGGCCTCTCCTAGTAAGTGAGCTAACAAAACTACCACTATTAAAGGTCTTGAAAAAGTGATGTTTGGCTGGCTACCTGTGCTTCATTGACAGTAACCAGAACATCCATATCACAGGATTTGCTGTCCAGGATTGTGGCCTAACAGGAGATGTATCATGGCACATCCACCAGCAATTGAACCCTTAGGTAGCAGAGTTGGTTGAGAGAAAGAATGGCTTGTCAAAAGCCACAGATTTAGGCCCTATTAGGCAAATGCTTCATGGCTATTGTAGTCCTTGGAGAAAAGTGTAATAAATACCCATATGTGTGGTATACATGTTCCTATGAGCATCTGCAGTTCTTACCCCTATCCCAAAGATCATTCATGTCCACAATCTATATTTAGATACTATAAAATACTGTCAGAGTTGGCACACAGAGATTACTGCTGTTTTGTGTACTGCAAACATTAAATCTAGGTGAGGGAACAGTTTACTGGGGGCTCAGGTGTCTTGCTTACTCTAGATAGGTCAGATGTTTCTTGCCACATTCTGAGGGATCTCTGGCCTTCCTAAGTTGATAATCATTGATTCTGGCAGGCTCTGGACTTGCCATCATGGCTTATGCCCTGAATGTTCTAAAGGGGTGCTACAGTCAGCCTCTTGATCTGGCAGGCCATTTCACCATTAGTTTTGGAGTCACACAAGGACCTGGTCCTATTGGCCAACATGTGTGGTATGCTTCACTTACACTAGCCCTCAGATGCTGCTGCTGTGTTGTCTAATAGAGACAACATCACCAGTATTGTCTTGCTTGTCTTCTTTGTAGCCGGTTCTGTTATCAGGCAAGAATGCTCTGTGTACAACCCTAATATCACACGTTTCATGTCACATGTGGAAATTCAAATTTTTCTGATCCTGTCTCTTTAGGAAATTTACTGCACCATTGGTTTGGTTCTTGGAGCTGCTGGTAGAGAAACTATTTGTTATTTCATTTACATAATTGTTCTCTGTCTTGGGTCATGCCTGTGCCTCTGTTGCTGTGGACTCAGTTTCCCAAGCTGGACTAATGGCCTCAAGGCATGCCTCCTACACACTGTTAAAACTCCTTGCTGGCAAAGGGCATATTGTGGAAGAAGGGTATGTGAGATTGCAATATCTAATTACTGGAGTGGAATGAAGGGATTCAGCTTGACCTGACTACAGCTATCTGAAGTCATACCACCATGATCACATCTTAATAGCCTTGGTCATTTGTCCCTGTATAGTTTACCAGCATACTGTAAATAAATAAAATCAGTGGAGTTGTATGTGGGGCTTTACAGCTGGCACTATTATTGGCAGCAATGTGCTTAACATCTTTATATTAGCTTGAGATAAACTAGGTGTATTCCAGCTTGGATGAAGTTACTTTTCTCCTGACGACTATATGAGCTCTCTCTCTGATCTAAGTCACAGATATTCACCCTTTCTTGCTTCCACTCAAGACAGACTTCTGTACATAAGTCCCCCATAAATTGCATTTTGTGCAATCCTAGATCTGTCTGCATCGCATAGAACCTTGAGGCCAGTTCTTATAAATGAAGATTGGGTTTTTCTAAAATATTGTGGATATTGGCCAGTTGTATTTTTTATGATGCCTTTAGCTTTGGTATTAGGGTTTCATACGATCAACTTGGAAGTACTCTGTTTTTCTTCTACTTCCTTCTGACTTTCGGAAATGTTTGAGAAGGGTAGGTATTAATTTTTCTTTAAATGTTTGGTAAGATTTACTACTGAAGCTGATCTACTGATCAGCTGCTACTACTGATCAGATCTACTAATGATCTGTTTAAGACCATTTTATGTTGCTGTAACAGACTAGGTGATTTATAAACAGTAGACATTTATTTGGTTCACAGTCTTGGTGTCTTGGAAATCCAAGATTTAGAGGCCAATGCCTGGTTGCAATTTCTTGCATGATATTGATGGTGGAAAGTAGAAGAGCCAAATAACATAAGAGAGAAGGGAAGAAGATGGGCCAAACACTTTCATGATGATTGACCCACTTCCATCATATGAAATTAGTGTATTTAGGAAGACTTTGCATTCTAATTCACTCTAGTAACCTTTTACTGGGACCCACCTCCCAAAGTGATGGATCTGGAGATTAAGGCCAATGTGTCTTTTTCTATATTTTTAAAAACAAACATTGCATTTTATCAGCCCTTATATCATTTTATTTGTGTTAAAATGTTATATCTTTTTTATCCTTTCACTTTTAATCTATTTACGTCTCTATATTTTAAGGTGATTTCTTATATAGATAGCATATAGTTTAGCCTTGTTTTATTAAACAATCTGGAAAGCTATACTTTTTTCATTACAGGATATATACTCCGTACAGTTAACAAGATTATTTATATAGTTAAGCTTTATCCTCAGTTGTTTCAAGACATCAAGGCAGCCACAACTGCCGGGAGTGATATGCTACAGATCACTATGGCCAAACCTAATTCACTTCCTCACGCTGATGAGGCAAGACCCCACGGGAAGAAAACAGGTGACAAGAAGGCATGATAAAATAAGGCCTGGCTGAGAAGAGGACTATCTGTCTTCCCACCCATCCACCAGAAAAACATCAAACATTGTCTCCTACAGACCCTAGCCTGTTCTCTGTTTCAATCAGAAATCCCCTTTTGGTTTCCTTATCTACACTATAAATAAAGGTGCTAAAGATACAAGCCAAGCTTTTTGTTTCATGAAGAGAAAGAGTTTTCCACGGCCTCAGCTATATAAACTTTACCATCATCTTTATCTTCTTATTCTCTGAGTTTCTTAATCTCTCACCATCATTTTTCACTCTGTAAACCCTTCAACCATGTGGGCTGTGGTACACAACAGCAAAACTAAAGATGTTTATGAAAGAGGACTACCAGAAATGCTTCAGAAAGTGGCAGGAACAATGGGATGAGTGTGTTCAAATTGAGGGGGAATATTTTGAGAGGCTCAGATGACAATATGTCTTTTACTATAATAATCTTTTTAAAAATTTTAAAGTCACCATGTTTTTGATCACAATTTGTAGTTATAGTTGGTATATACTCATGTTAAAATAACTCATCATTATATAATGGCCTTCTTGATCTCTTAAACTTTTTTTTAACTTATATTCTATTTAGTTTGATATCATAGCCATTTTCACTCTCTGTAACTGATTTCATGGAATATCTTCTTCCATCCCTTCACTTTAGGCCTGTGTGTGTCTTTTAAGTGAGTTTATTGTAAAAGGCGTACAATTTGATCTTTTTCCCCCTTGAATCCAGCTACTTTGTCTTATGATGGTGGAATTCAATTCCCTTTAAAAACTGTAGTAAAATACACATACATAATATTTACCTATAAACCCATTTTAAGTGTGAAGTTCAGTGGTATTGGATATATTTATAATGTTGTACAACCATTGCCACCATTCATCACTATAACTCTTTCCTTCATGTAAAATTGAAACTCTGTACCCATTAACACTCTCTGGTCATCCTCTGGCATCCACCATTCTGCTTTTTGCCTCTGATTTTTCCACTGCTCCAAGTACCCCAAATAAATAAAATCACACAGTATTTGTCTTTTGGTGAATGGCTTACTTCACTTAGCATAGTGCCCTCAAGATTCATCCATGTTGTAGCATATGACAAAATTTCTTTCCCTTTTAAGGCTGAATAATACTTCATTTTGCTTACCCATCCATCTATTTTTGTATATGCGGGTTGCTTTCACATTTTGGATTGTGAATAAAATTATTATGAACATGACTGTGTAAATATGTTATTGAGACCCTGCTTTCAATTCTGTTGCATATGTACTCTGAAATAGAATTACAGGGTCATATGGTAATTTATTTTTAATTTTTTGAGGAACCATTTTACTGTTTTCCACAGCAGTTGTACCATTTTATATTCTTACCAATATACAAGTGTTCTAGTTTCTCTAGTTCTTTTCTCTTTTTTCTTTCTCCTTCCCTTCCTCTCTCTTTTCATTCCTCCCTCCCTCCTTTCCTTCTTTCCTCCTTCTCTTCTTTCCTTCTTTTTTGATAGTACACAACTTCAATGTGAGGACCATTTAATTTAAAAGTACTAATTGGTAGATAACAACTTAGACTTGCCATTCTGAGAATTCTTCTCTGTTCTATCCTTTTTGTTGTTCTTTCTTCCTTTTCTTTTCTGTCTCCCTTTATGATTTGAAAAGTTTTTCTGTTTGTTCGGAAATGAAGTCTTTTCAGTTTTTGTGTAACTATTATAGGTTTTTTTCCTTTGTGGTTAATATGAAACTTACATAAAATATCTTTTAGTTGTAATAGTGTATTTAAAGTGATAACAGCTTCAATCACAAAATTACAATCCTATCCCGCATTCTTTGTTATTTGTTAGATTTCTTTTTATAATGCATATCCATTAATGAAATTTTTTGGTTATGTTTATTATTTTTATAATGTTGATAGTAGGTTTAGAATGTTTTATTAGGTAAGAATGCATTTAATGCCCTGATTAACTCATCATAAAGTTGAAAGATCATATATCAAACTATCATAATTTGGCATCCATATATATTTGTCTTTACCAATGAGATTTGTGTTTTCGTATGATTTTATGTTGTTTAGCATCTTTTCATTTCAACATAAACTTCCTTTACATTTCTTATAATTAGGGCTGGAATTGAAGAACTCCTTCAGTTTTTGTTTGAGAAAATCTTTATTTCTTCTTCACTTTTAAAATAGTTTGTCAATAGTAGTATTCTTGGTTGCTAGTTTTTCCTTTCAGCTCTTTGAAATATACCAGGCTATTTTCTCCTTGCTTGCAAAATTTCTGTGAGAAATCCACTGGTAGTTTTATAACAGTTACTGTGTATGTGATAAGTTGCTTTTTTCTTACTGCTTTTAATATGGTCTTTTTGTCTTTGACTTTTGAAAAATTAATTATAATATATTTTGGAACAGACTTGTTTAGTTTCCACTTATTTGAGGTCCTTTTGTCTTCAGAAATCCAAATGTTCATTTTCCTTTCTAGATTTGGGAAATGGTCAACTTTTTTTTCTTATGTAAGCTTTTCGTTCTTCCCCTTTTTCCTATTTTCCTTCTGAGGCTCCTATTTTACATATATTGGCTTGCTAGACTTTTCCTGTAGATTTGCTTCTTTTGTCCTGTAGGTTTGCTTCTTTTGTCTTTAATAACAGAATGATTTCAAATGACATTTGCTGGTTCTTTCTTCTGTTTGATTGACAGTACTTTTAAAGTTCGCAGTTGAACTTTTCAGTTGAGATGCTGTATTCTTCATCTCTAGAAGTTTGTAACAGTTTTTCAAAATCTCTGTTGAATTTCTAATTTTATTCATGTATCAGTGTCCTGATATCGTGTAGTTGTCAACTTGTGTTACACATTGAACTTCTTTAATTATTTTGAATTCTTTGTTAGGCAGTTCACAGATCTCCATTTATTTTTGGTTGGTTACAGAAGTTTATTTATTTTTATTTAGTAGTGGGTCATGTTTCCCTGATATTTTTGTGATCCTAGTAGTAGCCTATGTTGATGTCTACATTAAAGAAGCAGACACTTTTCCCAGTCTTTTCAAACTGGCTTTGGCAGAGAATTCCCTTCAGTAGTCAGCCTTCACTGAGTTTCCATGTCCATCAGTGGCCTGCTTGTGGAATCTGTGGGCTGGTAGGCCCAGTGCTGTGATTTACAAGTTAGCAGACCTTGTGCTGTGTTTTGAAGGGATAGGAATGCTACCTGGGATTGCAGGCTGGTTGTTGAGGTTCATCCTCTGGTTGTTGAGAGCCCACAACACTTTTCTGTGATCTTAGCTCCCTCCAGGTATCTAACTGTGTTGATTCTCTCAGTGTTCTAGGTGTGACAAAAATAGATTGCTCAGTTAGTACCCCCACAGATTCAGCAAGTCAGGAGCTCATTTCACTATTTCTCATGTGAGAAATTATAGTCTGGGGGATCTTCTCTGCCTTGCACAGTGCTGGTTTGGAAGGAGGGTGATAAGTGTATAGTGAAACTATTATTCTTATTATTTATTCTAATACATTTTATCAATTTTGTGTATGACCAGTGTTGTATAACCTAATATTTGGATTCTGGAGCTTTTGTAAAGGATCTCTGTCCATGGAGGGTTGTTAAGTGCTTGTAGGGCCATAAGAGCTAGGACCTCTTATTCAACCATCTCACTGATGTCACTTTTTTTCATTCTTGGTATCAATATGTGCTTTTTATCTTTATTTTTTTTTCTGAGTGAGCTTTGCTGGATCTTGTTAATATTAAAAATCTTTTTAAAAACAACCAACTTTGTATTTTAAATTAAGGAAGCACATTAAAAAAACTTTTTCTGTTTTTTTTCTATTTTCTTGGTTCTGCTTTTTATTGTTTGTTTTGAAAAAGCTTTACCTTTTTTTAAGCTTCTTTTAATAGTCTTAAATCATTGATTTTAAGCCCTATGTATAAATCAGTGAAAATCCGCCATCTATCTCTAGCTACATGTATAAACTTCTAAAACTATAAATATTCATCCTTCAATGGATTTAGCTGCATTTTACAATATTTTATTCCTGCATATTGAAAATAATTCATTAAAATATTTATTATTGTGATAAAGGAACATATACAATATATCAGTCCTTTGAAATTTGTAGAAACTTGCTCTGTAGATCAGCATATGATCAGTTTTGAGGTGTGTACTATGTTCATTTCGAATGAATTTAGATTATTTAGTCCTACAAGTGAAGTGCTTCATAAATAAATTTTAATTTTATGTTGTGTATTGTGTATATTTTTAAATGGTACTTTTAAATTGTCTCAGTTTTTCTGAATAATTTGGGGTTTTTTCATATTTAGTGACATTAGTGTGTTAAATTTTTTGCTAGGATTTTAGATTATAGCTTTTGTATTTTGAATATTTGTTTTTATGGTTATATAAATGTATATGATTTTAAGACTTTCATCTTAGAAAGTTCTTGGTATAATTACTCTTTTTAAAAACATGAAATATCCTTTCTAGTAATGTTTCTTAAAGTCTATCTTGTTTTATAAAAGGACAGCTATTCTTTGAACTTTCTTGTTAAAACTTTCCATCTTTTTATTTTCAGTCTTTCTGTGTACTCAAACGTAAAGTGTTGTTTACAAGCAACGTACAGTTTTTACATCCATAATAAATTTTTTGTCTTTTACTTGAAATATTTTATTATATATACTTAGGATACGTAGCATGATCTTTTGCTATACTTATAATATTTACACACATTGAAACGATTATCAAAGTCAAGCATATTAACATACATATCACCTAGTTACCTCTTTTTATATGTATATGTGTGGTAAGAACATCTAAAACAGTGATGGTGAACCTATGGCACACGTTATTGTTTTTCTTTAAAGACAAAAAATGTTAATGTATGAGTTGCTTTTTCTAAACTAAAACCTCAGTATTCAGGTTTAATTGCAGTATTGACATTTTGTGATAAATAAGTGGGTTTTGGGTTGCAATTTGGCATTTGGTCTCTAAAAGGTTCACTATCACTGACTTAAAATCTACTCCTAGCAGATTTTCAGTGTACAGTACAATATTATTAACTATAATCTTCATGATGTACATTAAATATCCAGATCTCCTCTTACTGCATATCTGCAACTTTGTACCTTTTGTCCTAAACCCCTCCCCATTTTCTCACCCAATCCTCCACCTCTGGTTGCCACCATTGTATTCTCTCTGCATGTGTATATGATTTCTTTTGTAAAGGACTGCACATGTAAGTGACACTATGCAGTGTCACTTTCTGTGTCTGGCCTGTTTTAGTATAATATGATCTAGGTTTTTACATTTTTGTAATAATTGTAATATTTAACTCATTTACATGTAACATATGGAGTGCTATATTTAGATTTAAAATCTGTGTTTTATGTTTTGTTTTGCTTTTATCCTATATATTTTAGAGTCTTATATGGTTTCTTTCCTTGCCTTTGTTTTAAATAGAAGAAAACTGGATGATACAGGGGCATTGTTAACTTATTTTCAAATAGTTATTTCCAGAAGGCCATGAACTGATACTTCTTTGAAATAATATTTAGTTGAAATGTTTCAGATAATATGAGGAAAATATTGCTTATGCACATATACATGTAGAGAATACCACTCATAAAAATAGTGAAGAACTTCGACAGAATATTCACAGAAAACCAAAGCCTAGAAGCTTATTATTCTTTGATAATGTAATGTTAGTGGACACAAAGACATTATCTGTTTGATTTCCTCTCTGACTTATTTGTAACACATAGTATATTACTTTTTGAAATGAATTACTGATTGGATGAATAAATGAACTGACTGTAGTTACCGTATATTTCAAAGAACAATGCAATGGACTCAGAAATCTTTAGTTTGAAATATTTTCCTGATGCTTTAAAACACAAACTTAGGTGAGAATTAAACATTTCTGGATTTCAGTTTACTCATCATTGGATCATCGTGAAGATTTAATAATATAAAGGTTGTCAAATTATTTTGAAACTGGACATTTTTAGGTTCATATGGTATACATAGCAGTAGCAATTTTAAGACATTTTATTTATCAAAACCTATTTATATTGTCCCAATATTAAAAAGTAAAAATCTGCTTTCTTTTGAATGGTGAGGTACACATAAATATTTAATTATCAGGCCATGAACACCTAAAGAAAAAATTAGTGGTACTTTTTTATTGTTTTAAGGATAATAATTTTATTAAACATTACTACTTATAATGTGCTCTTAATTTATATTATCTTTTTTACTCATAGTAGCTCTGTTAGATAGAGAGCTGTATGCTTAGTAATCAGAGCCATGTTACTTGAATTTAAGTACCAATTGTAACTTTTCCTTCCTTCTTCTTTATAACTTTGGATAAGTCATTTTATTTCTCTGTGTCTTCATTGTCTAATATGTACAATGGGAATAATAACAGTACCTATCTCATATGGATTGTTGTAAGGATCAAATAGGTTTGTACATTAGCAATTAGGACAATATGCTAAGAAACTGTGACATATCAGTATCTCAGAACTGCTAATTTTCTATTACAATTAATGTTTATAGTAACTGTATATTAATGAAAATTAATGTTAGATTCATTTAATTAAGAACAAATGTTCATATTTCAATTGATATAATCCTTTATTGAGAAAATAGAGATTGGAAGAAATTAAATGAATTTACTAAGGTCACTTAGTAAGTGGCAATACTAAAATTTAAGTCTAACTTAAGTCTTCTAACTCTGTGTTTACTATCACTGTGTAAAAATGTTTTGCCTTCTACAACAGAAGTTTTTGTAAATTTTGGATTAGTAGTTGAAAAATAATTGAGGGATATCTTTGGGAATTCCAAATACAGTTGAAAGAACAATTAAGATGAAGGTCTTTGATTCTCTTTTGTATTTTAATATAAATGCAAGTTTAACAGAAATGCAAGTAAACATATTGTATTGCTATCTGCAAGACAGTACTAACATTCTTTTTAAGGTAACTGTTAGTTCTGTTGGAGAAAATGGAAGTTAAGTTTCATGCTTGTAACTTTACCATTATTATTCTTATCTAGCAACTACTTCTGTTTGTTTTAGAACTTTACTGTACATATTCTTTAATTTATTCTGATAGGATTTTGGAATATAACAAGAACAATAGAAACTACATAGGCCTGTTGTGAGACTCAAGCAAGGGCCAATGTATTAGAGGTAGTTTGTATACCACAAAGCTTAATATATGTGAGTTATCATCCTCATTATTCTAACTAGGGAGCAGAAATTTGTGATTCTTTGCTTGGCTTACTGGGGTTTACAAGTTCAATATAGCATCCTAATCTGTCATAGACAATTGTTGTACAAAAAGGTCTGGGTTATAAGGGCCAGGCAAAGCTGCTTGCACGACAGCCTAGACTAGCTGAAATCCTTCTTTGCTTTGAGGTGATTTAGAGTTGGTGGCCTTATAGACTGCGTGCTGAACCTATTAGTTCTGCCTGATGATGAATGCCAATAACATAGTTCACAATATTTAAAGATTATGTAACACTAAGCTGCATGAACTTCTATTAAAAGAGAATTCTCTTAATTTTTATTACCAGGTAACCTTGGCCGGGTGGACCAGATCTCTGAGTTTGAGTATGATCTGTTCATTAGGCCGGATACCTGTAATCCACGCTTCCGAGTTTGGTTCAACTTTACTGTTGAAAATGTAAAAGAATCACAGGTGAGAGAAATAATGGCTGCCATCATGTAGTTTGGTAAGAAGAATATCCTTATTTTCTTTAATAATTATCAAAATAATGACTTATTAGAATATATTTTTGCAAGTCTATAACAATGATAGAATTTTGTTTCAAGAGATACAGAGAAATATGTAAGGTATGCTGACTTTTATTATCTGATGGTTATTAAATAATCAAATATTTTGTCTAAGAGTAAAGTATTTCTTATTGACTTAACCATTAGTATGATATGCTAGGGTTCCCTGAAGGACATTATAAAGAGACATTGGAAGTGAATTACTATTATGTTTACATAGGGTACCGTTCTTTTTATCCCTTCCTTATAAAGACCCTTGAGAAGCATTTCTCAGAGGCCTCAATTTTAGAAGCTGTTCTTCTCCTGTATTGTTGTATTTTTAAGACAATATTTAAAAAATAACTGCTCCTAAAAAAAAAAAACCAACTGCTCCTATTTTCCCTTTGCTTTAGCTTCTGGGAAACTGAGAGTCTATTTTACATTCTCTTTAGTGACTCTAGATAACTTTTGATTGTGTTTCTATGTACTAGGATTTTTAACATTGTAAATATAGTAATTTACCTTTAACCCTGATTTCTTCAGGTCTTCCATTGTCTTAGTTGATTTTTAAAAAAATTAATTTTATTGTACGTTTTAGGTATACAATATTTTCAAATCTTATTTTGCATGAAAGATTATTAATGAATAAACATTGATGAAAGTGTAATCCTAGGAAGTTACCACTCTGTTCTATTGAGGCAGCTGATCATGGAAGACTATGTGCAAAATTTACACACACTCTAATTTTATGATTATTTTAAGTAGATGAAGGATAGCCCTGTTACTCAGCATTTACCTTTTTCTTTTAGACATATGGGAAAAAGTGAGGAGTTTATTCCCCTCTTGAGTCAATCATTGGCTACCTTTTACCTGGTTACTTGCTTCTATTTCCCTGAGCTGAAACTTAAATCCTGTGTTAGGCATTGTCCCTGGAATTAGGGACTCTGAGTATTTCTCCACACAGTGCTGTTTGTCTCATGCTGGCTTCAGCAAAAGGGGAACAGAATGCAGCCACTCCATTTTACTATCAGTTATCTTAATTCTCTGTAATACAACTGACATAGGACTGGAAGTATATAATGATTACTGAAGTTTCAGGAATAACTGGAATAAATTAAATGTAGGAGAGATCTTTAAATTGTTCACTAAATAGACATATCACAATTTTAGGACTGGGAGAGAAAAAAAGTTAAAATAAACATAAGGAGACAACTTTAGTTCCTACTTTTGCTTCTTCGTTTTACTTACTCACACATGACAAAAGTTCCTTTGTTAATTTTTCACAATAATAAAATCATATTCCTTCTCTCTCATGACCTTAGGAGAAGCCAAATTTTACCTGTACAGGTTTGCCTAAACCTAGGATTGCCCTTATTATTACACAAAATAAGTCAATAATCCTCAAAATATATTTTCATGTTATTGAGTCTGGAGCGTTTAACTCACAGCACGAGGCTTGAAAATTTGAGCCCTCTATAAGGATCTCTTTCTGTCATGAGGTAAATATATACCTTCTCATTTTTCTTTCAGTGTCTTGTGTAATGTCAGTAACTTATAGTTGTCACATAAACATACTTTTGAAAAACAAACAATAATTCTGAAGTATAGTTAAATAATGTGAAATAAGAGAAACATTTCCTGAAAGCAATGTAATTTAGCAAAATATATAAATTCATTAAAAGATTAATTTTCTTCTATTTGCATAGTGGACATGTATGCTTTACTTTGTCTACTGCATCCAAGAACTTGTTATGCTTAGAAATGGGGCTGATTACTTTTCAAATAACAGAATCATGTATCCTCATTATGTCCCTTGCCAAATAATAACTTAGAAGTAGCTGTGAGATTACACTGTTTCTTTAACCTAGGGTTATATTAATTCTTGGCCTCTTTTTTCATTCACTGTAGTCTCTATAAAGATTATCTTTGTATAGCTTATACTTGTAAGGTGGGAAATAAAGGTGAGGTTCTTAGGGAGTTGAGGAAATGTGTTCCTTTAGTTACACTACATGAGGTAGTCTTTTGCACAAATTTTTCATGCTTTCCAAACTTTCTTGTTTACTCTTCTAGTTTGCTTACATGGATGATCTTTTTATTGTTGAAAATGTCACAGCCACAGTGTTAAAATTTGCACATTATATGTTAAAACTACACAGCCTGCATGGAAATCTTATCTGTCAATTAAACAAGCAAGTAACATGATGTATAATGAGTTATTCTCATAAGGGAGTTAGGCATGTTTTTGGATGCTTACTTTTGCAATTGTTAGAACTAATATTTTCTTCATCTCTCTGAGGTTTGTCTACATTTTCAGTGCTACCCCACTCTTGTTACACTTAGAAATCACAAATATGTTTATCTGGTATCCTGGAGCCTGATGCTTTATCAGCCTCTTTGGGCGGGCCACTGCCTCATCAACTGTAATCTCATTATATAGTCATGGAAATCTTTCTAAAAAAGGTATAAAATCTGCTGGAAAGATACAATATATATCCCTAGCTCACAGGATATTTGTTTTCATGGTTGTGTACATGGAAGAGAATGGTTTTACCATTAGTTTGACTTGTGAGGTCTGTTTTTATAATGTATCTTCCCATAATCTTCTTTCATCTCTCTCAATTTCCGTTAAAATGCGGCCTGCATAAATGTAATCTACTCAAGAACCTTATTTAGGGCTTGGTACTAGCAGACAAAAAATATTAGTTGTCATATACTGGGTCTATTAAATGAATGTTAAAAATTGAAGCACAGGTCTAGTTGTGGTTATTTTCCTTGATGTTTTTAGGAAGTGATCAAAGCTTGGAATATGTGGTGCTGTATCCCAGGAATGTATTAATCCCCAAGGATATAATATATCCCAGGGATATATTAACCCCCTAAAAAGTAGTTGTTAAGGAGTAAATTTGTAAGAGTTGATGAAAACTAAACATCCTGATAACTTTATAAAAAAGTAATTGTCTCTCTGAAAAACAGATATTAAATATTCCTATGTGGAAATTTATTGTTGATGCAACCAGAACATTTGTGTGATATGATAGCAAATCTTTCTATTTTAAATACTCATGATAAAACTTTAGCCAGTAAGGGTAAAGAAGTTGATATGCCTAGACTATTTAAATTGTTATTTTTCTTTATATTCTTTTAATCTCTGAATTTATCTTTCCCCTTTCTGCTTATGAAAGTAGCTAGTGCTCAATGTAGGAAATTTGGAAAATGTACATAATTATTAGAAGCAGACAACAAGAACACACACACATATGTATATACACAGGTCTTATGAGTATGAAGCAAGTGCTATTAACTTTTGGCATGTTTATTTCTAGGCTTATCTTATTTTCTGTTTTATTTCTGGAGCATAATTAAATCTGTAATGTATCTATGATTTTTATGCCTTGCTTCTAAAGAACCTTTCGTGGTTTATATCTTGATGTCCCCTCAAAGAAAGCTTCATGCACTCATAGGTGGGGCATTTGGGAGTGCCTGGATCACGGGTGTGAGATGTTGGATCAGCCCACTGATTGGTTTAGCATATTTCTGGGTGTGGACAATGGTTTTACTGAAGAGGGAAGGCCTACTCTGATTGTGAGTGGCACCAACATATTGTAGCCTGGATGGAATCAAAAAAGAAAGCAGAAGGAAGATGCTACTGCCTTCTGCTTGCTCTGCCATGGACTGTTTCTCCTCTGCCATGCACCTCTGCCATGCCACCCTACCTGACTACAAACTGAAACCTGTACAAACCTGTCAGCTAAAATAAACCTTTCCTCCTTTGACTTGTGGGTGTTGAGCATTTTGTCCCACCAACAAGAAATTAAATAAGACAAAACTAAAAGGTCATCACAAGCAATTTTGTGTCATTAAAACTTGATAAACATAGTTGTCCAACAGTAATTTATTTGGCCATTTCCTTCTTTTTAGGCATTAAGATTATTTTCTATTGTGTGTTGTTATAATAACACTGTAGTGGACATCTTTATGCAGAAAATGTGACCCCATTTCATTTTGCTTCCTTAGGACAAATCATATGATGGGAACTGATGAGGAAAGTAGATGTATATGATAAAGTGTATTTCTAAACTATTGCCCCATTTGTTTTCTTATCAATAGATGTCTTCTCTTGAATTTTGTGCTTGAATTATTTTATGAATTCAGATGTTTACATATCCAGAGAAACATCCTTTTTATTTCTCATTTTCTTTGAAACTTCACACAAATAAATTATGATGCTATGTATCAAGCTTCTAGTCATAAAGAAATTAATTGCTTTCCAGCAATGACATGAAATAACAAAACAGATTCATTTAATATTTTGGCTTTTTTTTGAGTATATAATCCTGTTTTATCTAGGTATGCCAACAGGTCATCCTCTGAGTTATGAAAATGAGTATGATGAAGTATTTCTTGAGCCAGGTGTAGTGGTATACATTAGTAAGCTGAGGCAGGAATAACACTTGAGCTCAGGACCTCAGTTCCATCCTGGGAAATATAGTGACATCTTATCTCTTTAAAAAATAAGTATGTCCTGGATTTCTATAAGGAGAAATGTAGCTTAAACACGCACACACACACACACACACGCACGCATGCACACACACTCTTATATATCATGTGTTTAAATTTGAGTTTAAAATTGTAGTGCTAGAAAACTGTTACTGTTTCCATTCTGCCTTTACTCCTTATCTTCCTCGTTTTTGCTGCTCCTCCTCTTTTCAAAATCCGCTATCACTAATTATCCTCATCATGATAGGCAAAATATAGTGGACTCTTGTTAGACAAAGCTTAAATCTACCACTAACAGATTATGTGACCTTGGGAAAGTTATTGATCTATTTATATTATCAATTTCTATATGTACTCAATAAGAGTAGTAGTATTTAATGGTGTTGAAAGCTAACAGTAGTATTAAGATTTATGTAAGAATTACATGTGGCAATGCATATAAAACATTAGAGCTAATGCTTGGTAAATAAAACTATTTAATAAATGTTAGCTCTTAATGCTATGCTTATAATCTCCTACAAAATAGAACAGAGATTCTCATTTTCTCTGTTATTCAACTTTCTGTGGTAATAGTCAACATTTACTGAACATTTTCATGTTGCAGATATTATTCTAAATCATTTATATTAATTACTTCATTTAATCTTCAGTCCTTTGAGGTAACTACTATTACCACCCATCCCATATTACAAATGAAGGAATTGAGGAACAGAAAGAATGAATAGCTTGCTGAAGGCCCCATAATTAGTAAGTAGTATATCTAGGATTTGTACTTCAGTAGTCACTGTTAGAAATTTTCACTATATAAAATTTGAGAAACATAGATAAATACTGGGAGCAGGAAACAACAAAAACAACACCCTCAAAATCATAATCCTCATACTTAGAATTACTATGAAAGTTTTTGACATATTTAGTTCTGAGTTTTTTATTTTCTATTTGTTTTTGAAATAGATCATTTTCTTTCTTCAGAGATTATTGTCTTAATCTCTTTTTTTTTTCTACTGGCTCTTAAAATATCATCCAAAGTGGAAAAACCAATAGCTAAAAATTAGTACCTAATCACACTAATACTTATACAAATCTAGAATGAGAAAGGAACTTCTTTATCTAATCAGGAAATTCTTCCAAGAATCAAGATCAACTATGAAAGTGGTGAATCTTTTAAAGCATTCACTTTGGGGAGGGGATTTAGCTCAGTGGCACTGTGCCTGCCTTGCAAGGTCCTGAGTTAGATCCTTGGTACTAAAACAAACAAACAACAACAATAACAAAAAACAAAATAAAGCATTCACTTTAAAATCAGATAAGAAAAGGATGATCTTATTAATATGTGATCACATTTATATGGGGATGTTAATACAGCATGATAAAAAGAAATCAATGGTAATGGCTAGAAAGACAGAAGCATAGTTGTAATTATTTGCAGTTGCATGATTGTTTTAAAAATCAAAAACAATCTACAGGCTATTAGAACTAAAAAAGAACTTAGCAGGGTTAAAGAATATCATATCAACATGTATACCATGATCTGAACTTTTTCCTCAAAATTGATTTATTGTAATCCCAACTGCATAAGTGATAGTATTAGGAGATGGTGACTTTAGGAGGTAATTAAGAGATGGGACAGGGCCTCCTAAAGGATTGTTGCCCTTAAAAAGTGGCCCAAGATGGTTACCTTTCCTTTTTCATCGTGTTGGAACACAGTGAAAATTGCTCTCTGTGAAACAGGAAACAGACCCTTACCAGATTTGGAATCTTCCCATTCCTTGATTTTGGGCTTCTTAGCTTCCAGTATTATGAGAAATAAATGTTTGTTGTTTGTATGCTTCCCTATGTATGACATTTTATTATGGCACACTGAACAGATTAACACAATGTATAATTTAGTAATTTTCTCTTATATCAGCAATAGTAAACAATAATAAACAATATAATAAGACAAAAATTCCATGTAACATGGAAATCAAAAGTTAAGATACCTAAGAGTAACAGGGATGTGACCTTTATGGGAAAAAGTGTCAGACATTGTTGATGGGCTATCATAATCAAGGCAGAAAAAATATGATTGTGTTTAAGGAATTTGCATTCTAGATGTGTGGTTGGGAACAAGGAGACAGACAAAAAATAATATAAGCAAATAAGTAAATCAATTAAGTAGTAAATTAGAATGTGATAATTGCTATGAAAAAAGGAGAAGAGAATGAGAGGGGTGTAGAGGAGAACAAATTGAATACTCATGATGGTAAGCCTCCTTGGAAAAGGTTGTGATCAAATACAAACAAGATAGGGACAATTGTGATACAAATATCTGGTAGAAACTTCCTGAAAGGGAGAATAGCCATTGCCCTAAGCCAGCAACCTCATTTGGGAATATTCCAGGCTTTTTGGAGGTACAGCAAAGAAGCCAATGTGATTAGAGCTAAGTGAGTAAGGCAGAAAGTAGTAGAAAATGAGTTCAAAGAACTATGTATGTGACAAAGCAGAGATGAGTGTGGATTACAGTGATGATTTTATTAGATCTGGTTTGCCATTGTAGAGACATTGTCTTATGCTCTGAGATACAAAAAATTAGAGGTTTTAACCTAGTAATCACATGATACACCATGTCATAAAATTACTCTGGTTTCTTGGCTGAGAATAGAATCTAAAGATAGTGCAATCCAAAGTTAATAACAGGAAAACAGCAGTTAGGAGACTTTTAAAGTAATCTAAGTGAGAGATGATAGTGGCTTGAACCATTGTGGTAGCAGTTTAAGTGGTGAGAAGTGGTTAAGGATACAGCCAAGGGATTTCCTGATGTGTTTTGTATAGATATATAATAAAGCTGTTAAAGATGACATTACTGTTTTGACACACATATTTGGAATGGTAAAGCTATCTTATTTTCAAAGATAAGGAAGGTTGCTAGAGGAGTAAGTTTTGAAAGGAAGATGGAAGTTTAATTTTAGACAGGTTAAATATGAAATACCTGTTAGATATTCAAATAAGCTACTGCATAGACAGTTGGATGCATGAGTCTAGAGAGTGAGAAAGAAGTCAGGATTGGAGATAACACATTCGGAAGTTGGTGGCATGTAGACAGTATGTAAACAAGAAACAAGATTATATTACTAACAAAGTATTTATAGGTAAAGAATATGGGCCGGGGATTTAGCTCAGTGGTTCCGCTGCCTGCCTCACAAGCGCAAGTACCCCGAGTTTGATCCCTGGTACCAAAAAAAAGGAGATTAGGTAGAGAACAGGACCCAGAACCCAGAAGCAGTCCCAAGGATTTTCTGACCAAGGAACCAGCAAGTGAAATAGGGGGGGAAAAAAAAGGATTGTAGGTAGAAGGAAATCCAAGAGCTTGCCCTGAAAGGCAAGTAAAGAGTTTTTGAAGGAAGAGTGAGCAGTACAGTGTACCCCTGAAATTCGTGGGGGTTACATTCCTAGGGGGCCTTAATTTTAGAAAACCGCAGATTGCAACTATGGTCAGAAAAATGCATATCCATACCTATTTTTATAGTTTAAGCCCTAAATATGCCATGTCTCCAGCAGTTATGTAATTTAATTTAATAAGATATTGTATTAATTAATACTGGGGTCTTTGGGCAGTATCTTAGGGATCCTAGGGCTCTAAGAAAAAGAAATGGAGAGCTCAAGATAGCTACACATGGTGCAGTAACCTGTTATGATGCAAAAATGCTGGTGCATCTGCTGGAGATGGGTTACCAGGCAGCAATCAGCAGCAAGGAGAGCTGAATAACACTCTCGAATTAGTTACTTGCAAACCTCCCTCTGAAGAAACAATTGTGGAGGATATTTGCACTGCGAAATTGCAGGAGTTTCCATGAATAATTGTTAGTTAGGTTTTAAGGAAAAAAATCTGAGAATGACGAGGCTGTGAACTCTGAACTGGGACTTTGCGGGGGTATACTGTACACCATATAAATGCTGTTCATAATTCAAATAAATATGATGTGGATTCAGGATTGATTATTGTATTTGGGAATATGGTGGTCACTGATGATTTTGACAAAGCAGTTATGTTAGAATGCTAGAGAAGGCTTAAGAGATTGGGAAGAGGAGATTGGAGATATCTAGTACACAAAACTTTTCCCCCCAGAAGTTTGCTTCAGAGGGGAACAAAGCAATAGATGGTAGCTGATAGAGGAAGGAGGAACAAGAAAAAAGTGATTAGATGGGTGAAACACCATGCTTATGTCATGATTGGAAAGACGTAGTGCACAGCAAATGATGGAGAGAGAATAGGGGTAATTTCTGGAATGATGTTCTTAAGTATTAAGCAGAGATAGTTTATAAATTGAGGGATTGACTAGATAAGCGTACGAATATTATTGTATAGAAAAACTTTGGATGAAGGAGAAAGTTGGAGCAGATACTGTACTAGGGAGTGAGAGATGTAGTGAAAGTAATCTGTGGAGATTTTCTTTTTGCTTCAGTTTTCAGTTCTTTCTGAAATAGGCAAGGTCATCAGCTGAAGTTGCTAGGAATACGTTGTGGACTGGAAGTAAAACAAGTTGCAGCATAGTTGTCAAGGAGGGCAGAACAGTAAATGAGCTTGGTGAAATAATATGATTTCTGGCCAATAAAAATGCAATTATTGAAATGTACAAACAGCTTTAAAGGCGTAAAAACTAGTGTGAGCATGTTTGTTTTGTATCTATCTTGTTTAGTTACAAGGCCGCATATGAAGAGTAGGAAGAAAGTTTAACTATAGTTGCTTTTTTTTTTTTCGAAAGCATCATTTTATTTTATTATTATAGTTTTATTTTTTACACTCACTTGCTGAGTTATAATTTTTAAACAACTAGATTAAAATATACCACAATAAAAATATGAAACATTTCTATCACTTTAAAGAATTGTATCCTTTAAATTCTTGCCATCAATATGTAAGAATTTCCACTTTGTTAATTTTTATATTTTCTATTTCTCTTGTCATATTTATGTTTTGATTAAATCCTTGAATTAACTTATAATAATCAAACATATTAATAATATATTAATAATTATGTAGAAACCTTGCCTGAGAATTCCTTTATCTTTGCATTTCTAAGTATTCTTCTGTTGATTGATTTTTTCCACAACGTTTCAGTAGATCACACTTTTTTGCTTCTTTTGCATATGTAGTAATTTTTTATTAGATGGGAATTGTGGTTATTGTCAGATTCTTAGATTTTTTTTTTTTGCTTTAAAAATTGTTGATTTTTTTTTTCTGGCAGGCAAGTACTTGTGGAACAGCTTGAACCTTTTTTGAGGCTACTTTAAAGTTTTGTTACGGCAATTCCAATGCAGTGATGGCAGTTTAGCCCTACTGCTCAGATACAACCATTCTGGAGTACCTACTACATGTTGCAGATGTCCAGTGGGGTCTCTCTAAAACATCTACTCTCTCAGCAGTTTTCCAAATACACTCAGTAAACATTTAAAAGACATGAGCCATTAGGTAATTTTGTCAGTGTTCAGACATTATGGAATATACTTACACAAACTGTTTACTTAGGTAATATGATCTTCTCAATCACAGCCTTATGTGACCACTGTCTTATGTGAAACTCATTGTTAATTGAAACATTGATATGTGACATGTGACATTATTACTTATTACTGACACTCTATTGGAGAGTAGATCTCTTAATCTGATTCTTTTTAACTGCAAATTTTTACCCATTGACCATCTCCCCAGCATCTCCTGCTCTCAAGCCCCTGGTAACTACTACTCTACTTTCTATCTCTATGAGTTCAGTTCACTTAGTTTCCACATGAATCAGATCATGTTGTGTATGTCTTTTAGTACCTGCCTCATTTTGCTTATCATACTGTTCCCCTGGGTTCATCTATGTTGTTGCAAATAACAGGATTTTCTTTTATAAAGGCTGAATAGTATTCTGCTAGTATATATACACTACATTTTATCTAACCATTCATTTATTAATGGACATTTAGGTTGATTCCGTATCTTTGCTATTATGAATAATGCTGCAATAAAATTGGGATCTTTTCAATGTACTGACTTCATTTCCTTTGGAGCTGTGCTCAGTATTGGAATTGCTTGTTCATGGTAGTTCTTATTTTAATTTTTTGAGTTGATTCCATACCATTTTCCTGGTGACTATAATAATTTACATTCAAAGCAAGAGTGTGCAAGAGCTCTCTTTTCTTCAATCCTTAACAACACTTGTTATTTTTATTCACTCCTTAACACTTGTCATTGTCTTTTTGGTAATAGCCACCGTAACAGGTGTGAGGTGCTATTTCATTGTGGCTTTAATTTGCATTGCCCTGATGTTGAGCTTTGTTTTCCATATACCTACCTATTCGCCATTTGTATGTCTTCTCAGTTTGAAGGAGCTGCCTAGCACCATGATCTACTGGAATAGTTCTGAATCCTGAGTCTGTTGGAGAAGTTTTGAACCCTTGATCTACTGGAGCTGTGGGCTGGTCTGAAACCTAGAGAATCTGGTCCAGAGAGTCTGGCTTGGAGTTGGATAGGCCTAGAGCTTATATCCTCATGGGCCAGCCTTGAGGCTGCATCCATGGGTGCTGCTTGATAACTGGCCTGGTGCTGAGCTTGGGTTCACTGGGGTGAGCTGGGTAGTGGGGTATTTCTAGAAATTAACAGTGAAACTGAGAGCAGATTTTGGCTGTGGGATACTGCCTTGCAGTAGAGAAGGGTTGGAGGTTTAGTCCTCAGATGCTCTGTGGTATCTGGGATTATGGAAACCTGAGACTGGGTTTTACTGGATGGCTCAAGTATTGGAATTTGAGACAAACAAAATATATTGTTCCTTTCCCTCTCTTTTCTCCAAATAGAGGGCAGGCTGTACTGCCAGGGTTTTGAGGGCATTGTGGCATGAGTAAAATAAATATGTTGTTCTTACTCTCTTTAATGCATCTTTTCTTATTTTGGTGCTATGCCAAAGTACTATAATCTCTCACTTGTTTTCCTTAGTTCTTGTGAGGGTATTCTTATTTTTTGATAATTATTCAAATGATGTTTTTGTTGGGGAAAGAGTACTAGAAATCCCTCTTCTGCCATCTTGTTGATATCAGCCCCCCCCCCAAAAAAACAGGCCTCAGTATTTGTTATCAATTTAACGATTATGTTCTTAGAGTAACATGGTGACTTTCTTTTACTGAAAATATTATGTGGCATAGGAGACTGAACCACATTCACATATATTTAATTATATCACTAATCTAAATAATAATACTATTAAGTTATTATTAATTAAGAAAAAAGAGAATCATCAAGGTTATGTAATTAGCTAAAAGGCGAGACTGTAGCCACCTGTGAAAACTTAATATTCTTCTAGCATTCTGCTCTCTTTTTGCCTTTTAGCCTCTATATTCATGTACTTCATCTTAAAAATGTATATTTTTTCTTTTAGATGAAATATTTGAGGTTCAGAATGATGAAGTGATTGACTCAAGGTTATATATCTAGTTTATGGCAGAGCTGACCTTAGATTCCAATCCTCTTGCTTTTCATGCTACTGTGCCCCTTCTTTAAGGTGTGCTCTGATTTTTATTTTAAATATGTATGCTCTTTTAATACTTTTATCTCATAACTCATACATGGTAGGGACCTTGCTAGTCCTTTTCTGGTGATGTCCCATATACAGATTTTGGCAAACAATTTTGACTTTAAAAATTAATATAGCAAACCCAATTTTATACCAGTATTCCTCTTGTTTCACTAGTTCTGTTGCTCTAGTAAATTATATTACAAGAAGAATGCAGAATAATTACATTTGGTGTTGATACCCTGTTATAACTTAGCCAAGTAATTGATTATAATATATTTGTATAAATTATTTTCAATTTGTAATATCTAAAACAATTCAGGTAATAATCTAATCCAGGAATTTTAATTTGTAGTTCTTAGAATACAAGATTTGACTTGATTCATGAATTTTCTCTTTAAAATGTGGAAATATAGTATAATTAACCCTGTGTCATTAAGTGAAAATACTAGTGTATAAATGCACAGGATAATTAGACAACCAAATATAGAAGCATTTTTTCCTTCTTTTTTTTTCTCTTGCTTTTTCACTCAAAGTAAAATGTCGTATTTATTAAACACAATGTTTGATGATCCAACAGTATTTATTATGTCATATTACAAAAGCATGTCTCAATGCAGTGGCTATGATTGGCTAATTTATCTTTGCATCTGAATGATATTGATTGATTTCGTTAAAAATTCTTGATTAGTTGTTTAGATGTTCTTAATTATCCAATTCCACTAAAAAAGGAAAGAAGAAAGTTGAGAGCAAGGAAGCTGAGCTACTTTCTCTCACTGAATTTATGAGTATGTAATGAATGCTTACACTGCAACATGAAAGAGAGACTAGAATTAAATAGTACTAAATTTAAATTCAAGCTTAGCTACCTTCTAGTTGTTGACTTTCAGTTTGTTACCTAACCTGAGTCTTAGTTTGCATATGAGGTAGTATTAGTTGAAATCATTATTTTTTAAATAAATGAGTAATTACAATTATTAAATTTGAAATTAAATTAGTGATCATGCAGCAAAATTTATGATATATTGCATAATTTCAGAAACTATTGAATTGATTCAAGGGTATTTATTAAGCACCTAATATCTGCAAGGCATTGAAAATATAATGACACAAAAGATGTTGTCGCTATGGTAAAATTTTAATGAGGAAACAATGATAAGAAAAGAAACATAAAAAACATTAATTGTATTTATTGTTAAGTTTTGGAGGTAAGTAACCTTATTTCTAAACAAAATTAGTATTTTTGATACTAAGGTGGTAATACTGATCCTTACTTGTCAGGCTCAAGTGATTCTATATCAATCAGAAAACATTTTTGATTGAATATTGTTTATTGAATAAATAAATATTGATAAAAATGGAGTGTGGCTACAGAGAGTAGTTTTATTTATCCACTAAATATTGTTAGATTCACTGCCAATCAAGGAATTGCATGTAGTAGTCTCTGTTTGCACTTCTAGAGCATAAACTCTAGCAATGACCATGAATCAAGTACACAAACCCCTACAAACCAGTATATAAAATAGTATTAATACTAGTAATATAACTAAATGATTTTGAAAGCTTAACACTTTTAATTTGGCCAGGTATCAGGGAATAGATAGTGGAAGGCTTCAAAGGGAACATAGTGCTTGATTCTAACCTTAAGGTTAGTCTTGTTACAGGAAAAACTCATCTTAGTCAAATAAGTATCATAAACCTGTTATAATAGCCAAAATCTTCAGTGTAATAGTAAAATAAGTGGTAAAAATACAATCAAATCACATCATGCCACTGATTTATGTAAAGCAGAACAAATCTTTGCGTTTTTGTTAAGATTGTAAAGTTGACCTCAGAATGTAGAAGTCATATTTCACCCTTCATTGTGCCTTAGCATCAGTGCTAAGTCATGTGACATGACATGCTTAGTTGTTTAGGAGGAAAACTAACATGAGCTTCATATTAAGGGGTCCCAGGCTGGATTTTTTTCATCTTTGTGTGCGGTTACTAACTGCTGAACAATTACAAAAAGGACCCAAATTTAGACTGGAAACTTATTGTGATATAAACTTATAAATATTGCTGTTGCAATATAAATAAAACACAGATGTAGAAAGTGAAAAAGATCTTTATGCAAATGAAACTGGGTACTAGAAACAGAACATCTTAGGCTAGAGGATTCTTAAAGTTATGGATTCTTGGCTGATCTACTGCCAAAAGAATGAGAGATTGATATTTAAATTTTATGCTAAGTTTCATGGCTAGTCTAAGCATTGCTTTGGCAGAACAAAAGCAATAAAATCTTAAGGAAAAGGCAGTGAAACTTTTATAGACTTTGATTTGCTGAGTGTATGAGAAAATCTTTGGAGTCTAACCAGCTGTACAATCAGAGGGTTTTATTATGCTTCCTTATGAATCTAAAATGGCCCAAACTGCTTGGAGCCTGCCCTACTTTTGTATTCACTTTTGGATTTCACCTAGCTTTCTTATAGCATTGTGTAGGTTGACAAGCTAAACACTTATGATTCTTTAGTTTTGAGCTCCAGTTTCATCATACTCTGTTTTTCTCTGCCTACCAGACACTTTCGCATCAGTATTGAAGAACAACTTTTCCTCAAGTTTGCATCCTCTTTTAAAAATTTAATTTATTACATGATCCATTGTCTTCTTAATCACATAAACTAAAAATCTGAGATTCATCCTTGATGAATCATTCATTATTCATGTTGTCTCTTCTATCTGGAAGGCCTTTATTTATTTATTTATTTATTTATTTATTTTCCCTTACCTCACAAACCCCATAGGATATGGATAAAGTCACTCTTCTGGGAAGCTTCTCCTAACTTCCAGGTTGTACTTTCAGACCTGCCATTTCTGTTGCTAATACAGTATGAATTTCACGTGATTGTTGTACTCCATGGCTTATAGGTCATTCTTTATCCCCATATTTTAACTACTTTGTATTAGAGACCAAGACTTGGTGACTTTTTATTCAAATTTCTATGAAATACAGCTTATTGTTAGGTTTGAATGAACTAGTACTAGGATAAAATAAGGACCTATTTGCTATTACTGCTTAATATTATTTTGGTTTCCTCAATACTTCTATATCATAGAAGACTAGAGGCTTCCCTCAGAGCAATGTCAAGAAAGGATTGTAAAAAATATAAGATTTATATAACATCTAGAGTCTCATAAAATAATATAAATAATTTCAGATTTCATTTTAAAACCACGTCTTTATCATAAACCAGGAAAATCTAAACTTGAAAGAAAGAAATCAATCAATAAACACCAACATTGGTGTAGCACAAGTGTTATAATTATCTGACAATTTTTAAAAAACAGTTATAATAAAAATATTTCAACAAGCTATTCTTAAACAAATGAAAAAAATTTCAGTAAAGAAATAGAAGATATAGTGGTTGGAGTATAGCTCAGTGGTAGAGCACTTATGTAGCATATTCAAGTACCTGGGTTTGATTCCCAGCATTGCAAAATGCAAAAGAAAAAGGAACATATAAACATTTAAAACTGGAAAATACACAAATGAAATAGAAACAGTACCATCATTCAACAGAGGTCAGTCAACACTCCACATATCAAGCATGTTCTTTTCACTCCATGCATATTCTTTTCTAGTGCCTAAGGCACATATATGTGTATATACTTTTTACTGCAATATAATACAAACCTCAACAAATTTCAAATAATTGAAATTATGGAACATGTTCTCTGACCCTAGTAGTTGAGATAAGCAACATATAGAGGTCAAGAACAGAAAAAGAACAGAAAGATTTCTAAGCATTTGTAACCTGAACAATGCAATTCCAAGTGATTTGTCAGTCCAAGAGTTGGACACAATGAAATATCTCACTGAACTGAATGAAATAAAAATACAATATGTCCAAATTTGTGGAATTTAAGCTAAAGCTGTGCTGAGAGGAAGATTTATAGCACCAAATCCTTATATTAGAAAAGAAAGTCTAAATGATATGAACATCTTCACCTTAGGTAACCAGATAAAAAAGAAAAAATTAACCAAAACCAACCACAGACAAGAAATTATACAGAGGAGAAATCAGTGAAATTGAAAACAAAAAAACAGCGAAGAAAATCAATCTAATAAAAATTGAGTTTTTTGAAAAATAAGAAAAAACAATAAAAGACACAAAGACTAAGAAAGAGATGAATAAAGACACAAAAAGAGAAGACAAATTATCAATATCAGAAATGAAATAGGCATACTACCATAGATCCTGAAGATATCATGAAGGAAGTACTATGAAGAACCGGACACACATAAATTTGGCAGCTTAATTGAAATAGAGTAATTCCTTGAAAAGTAAAAACTGCCACAACTCACTGAGTATGAAATACTCAAAATAATTTTGAAATACTCTTTTGAAGTAATTTGAATAGCTTCATAATCATTAATGAAATAGAATTTGTAATTTTAAAACTTTCAAAAAATCCTCTAAAGGAAAATTTTAGATCCAAATTATTTCACAAAATGTTTGAAGAAGAATTAACACCTGTTCTCTGTGCTGTATTAATCAGCTCAGGATGCCACATCAAAATATTATGAATTGTGGGGTGAGCTTAAACATAATTATAGCAGCTGGAAGTCTGAGCATGGTAAGATTCCTGCAGGAGCTGTTATTCTAGCTACATTCTTGTTGTGTCCTCACATGGTAGCTTTCTAGTGTTCCTTCTTTTTAAAGGCACTAATCCCAACATGAGAGCTCCACCATCATGACCTCATCTTAACCTAATTAACTTTTGCTATGCTTTGCATCCTAAGTGTTCCCCAAAGGCTTTTGTGTAGGAGACTTAAACATTACCTTGGTGTTATTAGGAATGGTCCAACCTTTAAGAGTTAGGGCCTAATGGGAGGTCTTTAGGTCTTTAGGTGTGATGGTTGATCTTAATTGTCAACTTCCTAGACTAAGAGATGCCTAGGAAATTAATCACTTCTGGGTGTTTCTGTGGAGGTATTTTGAGAGATAATTAGTATGTACGCCAGCCCACTGAAGGGGAGAAGACCTGTCTT
Organism: Heterocephalus glaber; assembly: GCF_053883595.1. Lineage (NCBI taxonomy): Eukaryota > Metazoa > Chordata > Mammalia > Rodentia > Bathyergidae > Heterocephalus > Heterocephalus glaber. The sequence goes on from NW_028258301.1 coordinate 3,259,798, forward strand.
GATTGTGAGTAACACCATCCAGCTGGGTTGGCAGCCTGGATGGAATGAAAAGGGGAAGAATTAGGAAGTTGCCCTGTGCTTGCAAGCTCAGTTAAGCTTGAGTGAGTGTATCTCTTGCTGATGTAATTACATGTTGACATAAGAATCTAGCTTCATCAGCCTTTTAATGCAGATGTGCATTAGCAGCTCTCCATAGAGCTTCTGGACCTTTGGACTTGGACTGGCTCTGCATGCTTGAACCTTCTCATCTGAACTTCCACCTTCTTGGACTGGAAGCTACTGGATCCTCTGCTATTATGGACACAACCATTTTGAACTATTCCACCTCCAATCCTGTAAACTTATCTAATCCCCTTTTATACCTGTGGGGTGTGTGTGGGTGTGTCTGTGTGATTTTTTTTTCCCTTTTGATACTGCTCCTCAAAAAACCCCAACCAATACTTTGGTACTGTGCCCCCTGGGGTAGTGAGACCCTAGCCCTTTCTTCTTCCTCTTCTTCTTCATCATCTTCCTCCTCCTCCTCCTTCTTCTTCTTCCTCTTCTTCTTTTCTTCTTCCTCTTCCTCCATCTATGAGGTGAGAGGTTTTCCTCTGCTGTGTCCTTCTACAATGATGTACTGACACAGGCCCAAAGCAACAGGGCCAACCAGTCATGAATTGAAACTTCTAAAACTATGATTAAAGGTAAACCTTTCCCCTTGGTAAGTTGATTATTTCAGACATGTATTATAGTAATGGAAAGCTAACTAACCCATCTTTGAAAGGCCCATCTTCAAATACCATCACATTGAAGGTTAGGATTTCAAAATGTTAAATTTTTTAGAGGAAGGGGGTATAATTCAGTTCATAGCTGCTATAGTTTGGATCTGGAATGTCCCCCAAAAGCCTATGTCATGAAGTGTTGGTCCCCTTAATGGAACTCTTGGGGAGGTGGAACCCTACTAGGAGGTGGAGTCTAGTGGAAAGATGTTAGGTCATTAGGGGCATGCTATTGAAGGGGATATTGGGACCCTGGGAAATCTTCCCCCTGCTTTCCTGCTGCTATGAGGTGAGAAGATTTGCTCTACCCCATTTTTCCTGCCATGTGTTCTGCCTTGCCACAGGCCCAAAGTGATGGAGCCAGTTAGCCATGTACTGAAACCTCTGAAACCATGAGCCAGAATAAATTCTTCCCGTTTGTAAGTTGATTAACTTGGGTATTTTTGTAACAGTAACAGAAAAGTATCACAGTTATCTTCTCCTAAAACAATAGACATGGAAGAAACATTGTCTTCCTCTTTTATGAATGATAACAAAATGAGTGCAAAAGGCTCTTAAAAATTGTGGGTTTTTTTTATCTTAGTCTAAAATAATTAAAACTAGTTGTCTTAGTCTGTTTTCTGTTGCTGTAACAGAATCTGTGGTGCTAGATAATTATAAAGGAAAGACTCATGACTATCGAGTCTAGGAGTTGAAGATCAAGTGGCCACATTGAATAAAGGCCTCAGGGTTCTTTAGTTCATGGCAAAAAGTGAAAGGGCAAGTGATCATGTGCAAAAGAGACAAAATATGAGATAAACTTGCTTTATAACAACTTACCTCTCATGGTAACTAAACCAATCCTGAGAAAGACAAAACTCATGCAGGAGAAGGGCACTAACAATGTCATGAGGTTTGTACATTTAGGACCCAAACACCTCCCACTGGGCCCCACATCCCAACACAGCTGCATTTTAGTACCAAGCCTTAACATGAATTCTGGTGGGGAAAAACCGTATTCAAGCCATGGCAGTAAAACCAAGAAGGATAATGTATTCTAGGCAGATGGAATAGTAAATGATAGATCATGAAGAAACATAATGTATCACTCAATATAGCGTGCATTCTTAAATGATTCCCTTAGTCTCTTGACATAAATATCTTCTTCTCCTTCTCCTTTTTCTCCTCCTCCTTTTATTATTATTATTATTATTATTATTGTTAGACAATATTACATAATAGAACATGAGCATTAACTCTAGTTAGCCAAGTTGAAATTCAAATTTCATCTTTATCATAATATCAATTATTTACTGATCTATAAAATGTGACTAGTAGTACCTATATATATGGTTACCACAGAATGTCATAATGAAATAGTGTGTGTAAATAACATTCTCTATGTTTGACATATAGCATATGCTTAACACATAGTATTTATTAATAGATTACGTATTTTCAAAATATTTGTGAATTCTTAGTGGTAGTCAAAGAAGTAATTTAGTAGAAACAAAGTAGGAATATAAAACACATCCAGATTCTATGCTTTCATTTTTAGATGGAATATGAGCAAACTATGGTAACATAAGTAGAAAAAGTACAAAATAATATTGATAATTTCAAGATTTGATATTATTGTTACTTACAAGTAAGATGAAACTATCTTCTTCCTTAGGTGGATAGCTTTTCACTGCTAGATAGTATTAGCTCAACTCAATACCTGGTTTATATTTAGAGGATACTCAAAATTAGAAGGCTAAATTGCAGGCCTGGGCAAATTTCAGAACATGTATGCACTCATGTATGCACTCATGTGCTGTAATGGCTGGAATATTTTCTCCAAAGAGTGGTAGATACAAAGTGAGTTGTAGATTGAGGTTTCTTACTGTCTTGTGAATGAAGATGACATTATCTCAACGGAAATATATTGAGTTCTGATGAGTAAGTGGAACAATTTCATAACAACAATGGATTCAGAAATATTGGGGTTCAGATTGCTTTGTCAAACTGGCCTTATGATCTTGTGAAAATCTTTACCTCTTTAGTCTTTTTTGTGCTCACCAACCAGGATTGTTATGTACAGCAAATGAGATGATAGGAATAGAAATGCTTTATAAATCAGTCACAGCTACAGTTGTGCAAGGTCTGTTTTCACCAGCACTACTCACATTTGACTTGTAGTCAAGAAATCTGGTTCATTAGCTAGCTTTGCCATTAATTTGCAGTAGGAACTGAGTACAAGGTGTGATAAAATTTTATAGTGAATGTTTAAATTAAAAAAAATTACTACAGTAAAAGACACATGGCCATTAGTCCCCTTTACAATACTTCTTGCCTTGAACACTTACTCCAGTATTCATGCCACTTTCAGAAACAGTCATGGAAATCCTCTTTTATGTGTCTTATGAGGTGTGATCAAATATTTGGTGAATACTGCTGCTGAGTGCCATCCAACAGAAAGGCAGGCTTCTGAAAACATTGTATGTCCTCATCAACCTTATTCACTGAATCTGGAATTGTGTGACTTCTTGCTCTTCCGTAAAGTGCAATATGACCACGAAAGGTAAACATTTTGAATTGATGGTAGACATCAAGGCAGGCACCACAAGGTAATCACAAAAGAGGACTTCCAGAATTGTTTCAGAAAGTGGCAAGAACAATGAGACAAGTGTATTCAAAGTGACAGGGAGTATTTTGAGGGAGATTAATAGCAATGTGTCTGTTACTGCTATACATTTAAAAAAATCAAACATTTATATTTCAATCACACCATATATAATCTCTTTATTCTACCAGATCTGTTTCTTGATCTATGCAGTTAAGTGGTCTTCTAAATTAGTGATTCTCAACTGGAAAATAGATGACTCTTGGAGAATGCTTTTTAAATCTCATGTTCTTTTTCTCTGTGAAGAGTTTAACATCCTCTTTCTGTTCATTGGTATAGTACTAATGTAAAGAATTATTATTACAGTTAACTCACTGACAGATCTAACTATTGGATAGATAGGGCAATTAAGATGGCTGTTTCTGAAATAGGATTTTTGTGTTTGAAATAGGATATGGACTCATGGAATTGACTTAACATTGTTTTCTTAAATCAGTAAAATTTAATTTCAAAAATTCTTTAATAATGATGCCAAAGTGCTAATGAAAGGTGTCAACAAAGTAGCCTTTTTTCTATTCCAACTACCTTGACTGGACTTTAGCCCACACACCTCAGGATGGCTTGCATGAGAGTGTCTTATTTCCTGGGTAAAAAATATAATGACAATCATTGTATCAGCTAGTCTATAGATAACTTTCATTCTTTTGAACCTGACATTTAAAAGCACTTTAGTTGTCAGTAATTCGTAATTTCATTTTCAGCATGCATATTGCTTTAGAAAAGCTAATACCCAGGTGTTCTAATATCTTATCTTGATGTAGCTATCATTCAGATGTCAAAAGCTCATTATAAATGTCATAAACAAAATCAGTATTGAGTGAGGAAGATCATGATATTAACTGTATGTACAGCACTGGTTTGTGATTTGACATTATGTTTGGTTACTGCTTGACATATTTTCACTGTATCAAGTTGTGATTAATCAAGTCCTGCAGTGACACCTCACTATTTTTCAAAGACTAATAATACCATTTAATTGTGATTTAGTTCCCTTACCTTTTTGGAAAGCAGTAGTCTGACAATATCAGAAGTTAGGGTGTTACCAGGTAATTAATTTTCTGTTACTGTCTCATCATCCTGAAGAAATACCAAATTAAGAATAGTTCAACATAAAAAAAAGCTTTCCCCCCACATTTTCCTCTTGGCCCTGCTTTGCATAGAGCACAAATGGCAAATATATCTGGACAGTTAGAAAAGTTGAGTGAGGAACTGCTTTTGTATTTCACACACTCAGAGAGAAGGGATCATGAAGGATTCATACTGGGCTCTTTATAGCATAAGCTCTTAAACGTAAGATATGGTCAATAAATGCAGAAGTAATTTAAATTCTTTAACATTTTAAGGCTCAGTCTACCCACTTAAAAGCAAAAGAATTGGATGAAAAGATGTCATAGTACCTTGTAACACTGGTGCAATGTTAAGATTTTGAATAGAGAGAGGAAGGGGCTTCTGGGCCGCCATCCATCCCGCTACTCCCGGCCCAGAGGTAGGGGCTTCTGAGCCACCATCTCACTACTCCTGGCCCAGAGGAAGGGGCTTCCTGGCCAAAATCTGTCCCACCACTCCCAGCCCAGAGGAAAGAGCTTTTGGGCTGCTGTCCCATCCTGCTGCTCCTGGGCCAGAGGAAGGGGTTTCTGAGCCATTGTCCCACCACTCCTGGCCCAGAGGAAGGGGCTTCTGGGCCACTGTCCCACTGCTCCTGCCCCAGAGGCAGGGGCTTCCCAGTGACCATCAGTACTGCCACTCCCAGCCCAGAGGAAAGTGCTTTTGGGCTGCCATGCATCCGCCACTCCCTGTCCAGAGGAAGGGGCTTCTGAGCCACTGTCCCAACTCTCCCAGATCAGAGGAGGTGAGCTTTGTGGGCACCAACAGCACCCCCCCACCCTGGTCAAAATGAGAACACATGTAAATAAGTCTCAAAACCAGACTTCCAGATCACCTACAGCAACCACAAAGGGAAATGAGATGGAACACTCTGATACTCAACCAACTGGAGCCACTGAACTGGCAACAAAAGAGGATCTGGAAAAAATGAAATCAGAAATAATTTCTCAGATAACAGCAGAGATTGTGCTCATAGTGCAAGACATGATTAATAAATCTAGAGAGGAACTGAGGAACATGATGGAATCCCAACATAAGAAACAAATGGAATCCATAAAACAGATGCAAATAGATTTCCAGGAGATGAAAAACTCTATTGAAAGTCTACACAGCAGAATGAGCCAATGTGAGGACAGAATTTCAGATATAGATGATAAGATTGCAATTAATGACCAGAAAAAGAAAAAATTGCTTCATAATTGTAAGGCAACACGAGAAATCAATCCAGCAACTGCTGGACGATGCAAAGAAGAATAACATAATACTGATTGGAGTCAAAGAAGAAACAGGAGAAAGTGCAGATGACATAAAAAACTGTTCAGAGAAGTGATGGCAGAAAACTTCTCAAGCAAGGGAAAAGAACCTGACATACAGATAAGTGAGGCATATAGGACTCCAAATAGCCTTGATCAAAAATACTACACATAGGCATATAATTGTTAAGATTCCAGAAACTCAACAGAAGAACAAAGTTCTACAGGCAGTCAGAGAAAAGAAACAAATCACATACAAAGGAAAGCCCACCAGAATCACAGCAGACTTCTCAACACAAACCATCAAGGCAAGCTAGGAATGACATATTCCAAGCCCTAAAAGCAAACAGCCTCCAACCCAGATTGATGTACCCTGCAAAACTATCTTTCAAAATGGATGGAGAAATAAGATACTTTCATGACAAAGAGCACCTTAGGAACGTCATGAATACCAAACCAGCACTCCAAAAAATGTTACAAAATATGCTAGGAAAAGACACTGAGGATCACAACCCCAGAAAGCAAAGCAGAATGAACCCATCTGGTGCTACAAGAAATTAAATATACAGGGGGACAACTCAACAAAAAGAAAAAGTCATGACAATGGTAAGTCAATATGTTTCAATTATAACCATCAATGTTAATGGTTTCAAATCACCAATCAAAAGAAATAGACTGGCAGATTGGGCCAAGAAGCAAAATCAAACAATATGATGCATACAAGAAACACACTTAATTCAAAATGAAACTCAGACTGAAAGTTTAAGGGCGCAAAACAGTACTCCATGTGACAGGAACCTGAAAAAAAGCAAGAGTAGCTATCCTCTTGGCAGATCAAGTAGATTTCAAACCAACACTGATTAAGAGAGACAAAGAAGGACACTACATCCTTGTAAAGGGAATAGTCCAACAGGAAGAGATGACAGTCATAAATATCTGTGCACCAAACAGTAGTGCACCCAACTCTATAAAACAATTACTAATGGACATGAAATGTCATATATGCACTAATACAATTGTAGTGGGGGACCTCAATACCGCACTGTCACAAATAGATAGATCAACCAGACAAAAAATAAGTAATGAAATAATAGAACTCAATTGAACTCTTGAACAAATGAACTTAACAGATGTTTACAGAGTCTTCCACCCCACAAAAGCAGAATACACATTCTTCTCAGCTGCACATGGGTCATTCTCCAAAATAGACCACATACTTGCACATAGAATATGTTTAAGTAAGTGCAAAGGAATTGGAAGTTATCCCCTGTATATTATCAGACCATAGTGTGATGAAATTGGAGATCCATAACAAAAGAAACTCAAAAAATTTCATAAACACGTGGAAATTGAACAACACACTTCTGAATAACCAATGAGTCACAGAGGAATTTAAAGAAGAAATCAGACAGTTCCTTCAATTAAATGACAATGACAATACAACATATCGGAATCTATGGGACACAATGAAAGCAGTTCTATGAGGGAAATTCATAGCAGTGAATAGGCATATTAGGAAAACAGAATGAGCCCAATTAAACAACCTGATGCTGAACCTCAAGCTTCTAGAAAAAGAAGAGCAGGACAACCCCAAAGCTCATACAAGGGAGGAAATTATGAAGATCAGAGGAGAAATCAATGCAATGGAGACTAAGAGAACAATACAAAAAAATCAATGAAGCCAAGAGTTGGTTCTTCAAACGAATCAACAAATTTGACAAACCCTTAGCCAACCTTATCAGAAAAAGGAAAGAAAAGGCCCAAATCCATGCAATTAGGAATGAAAAGGCTGAAATTACAACAGACCCAGCAGAAATCCAGAGGATCATCAATACCTACTTCCAGAACGTATATGCCAATAAGAGGGACAACACAGAAGAAATGGACAGATTCCTAGATACATATGAATTACCAAAGTTGAACGAAGAAGAGCTAAAAATTCTGAACAACCCAATATCAACCAATGAAATTGAAAATGTAATTAAAAACTTATCAACTAAGAAAAGGCCGGGCCCTGATTCCTTCACTGCTGAAATTCTACAAGCCATTTAGAGAGGAACTACTGCCACTACTGTTTAAACTGTTCAATGAAATTGAAATTGAAGCAATACTCCCAAATAAATTTCTGGAAGCAAGCATCACCTTCATCCCCAAAGCAGAAAAGCACCCAACTGAAAAAGAGAACTATAGGCCAATCTCATTAATGATCATAGATGCAAAAATCCTTAATAAGATACTGGCAAATAGAATGCAGATGATCATCAAGAAGATCATACACCCTGACTGAGTGGGATTCATTCCAGGGATGCAGGGATGGTTCAACATACGCAAATCAATCAATATAATGCACTATATCAATAGAGTCAAGGACAAAATCCATAAGATTATCTCCATAGATGCAGAAAAAGCATTTCCCAAAATGCAGCATGCATTTATGATAAAAACCCTGCAAAAATTGGAATAGATGGTCTCTACCTCAAACTGATAGAAGCCATCTATGAAAAACCAACAGCCAATATCATACTAAATGGTCAAAAACTGAAATCCTTCACACTAAAACCAGGAACAAGACAAGGATGTCCACTATCACCACTCTTGTTTAATATAGTTCTGGAAACATTAGCCATGGCAATTAGACAAGAGAAAGAAATAAAAGGAATAAAGATAGGAAATGAAGAAGTCAAATTGTCATTATTTGCAGATGACATGATACTCTATATAGAAGACCCCAAGAACTCCACCAAAAGTCTTCTAGACTTAATAACCAAATTCAGTCAAGTAGCTGGTTACAAGGTCAACACACAAAAATCAATAGCTTTCCTCTACTTGAATAACAGACTGACTGAGAGAGAAATAGGACAAATAATTCCTTTCACAATAGTATCCAAAAAAACTGAAATACCTAGGAATCAACCTAACAAAAGAAATCAAAGACATCTTCTCTGAAAACTGTAGCACTCTGAGAAGAGAGATTGAAGATGATATCAGAAAATGGACAGACATTCCCGTCTCCTGGGTAGGAAGGATTAATATAGTGAAAATGGCCATACTTCCAAACTCCTATAGATTCAATGCAATTCCAATTGAGATCCCAGCAGCCTACTTCACGGACCTTGAGAAAACAATCCAAAAATTCATTTGGAACAAGAAGAGACCCAGAATAGCAAAAGCAATTCTAGGTAACAGAGACATGGCAGGGGGTATCACAATCCCCAACCTGCAACTCTACTACAAAGCTACTGTGATCAAAACAGCATGGTACTGGCAAAGAAACAGACCTGAGGACAGTGGAACAGATTAGAAAATGCAGAAACAAAGCCAGACACACCCAGCCATCTCATCTTCTATAAAGGAGCCAAACACCCTCACTGGAGGAAAGATAGCCTCTTTAATAAATGGTGCTGGAAAAACTGGGCTTCAACTTGCCAACGATTAAAAGGACCTATATCTCTCACCATGCACTAAACTAAAATCAAAATGGATTAAAGATTTAAATATTAAAATAGAAACTCTGAACCAGTTGGAACAGAGGTTAGGTAGAACCCTTGAAGACATCGGTGTAGGAAAAGATTTTATGAACAAAACCACCGTTGCCCGTGAACTAGCACAAACAATCAACAAGTGGGATCTCTTCTTATTAAAATGCTTCTGCACAGCAAGAGAAACCACCAGCAGTGTGAAGAGACAATCCACAATGGGGGAAAATATCTTCACCTGCTCTTCCTCAGACAAAGGTCTACAATCTAGAATCTATAAAGAAATTAAAAAGATCAGGCCTCCCAAATTTAAAGACCCAATCCAAAAATTGGCATCTGAAATGAACAGACATTTCTCACACAAAGAAGTAGAAATAACAAATAAATACATGAAAAAATGTTCAACATCACTGGTCATTTAAGAGATGCAAATGAAAACAACCCTGAGATTCCACCTCACTCCAGAAAGAATGGCTGCTATCATGAAATCAACCAATAATAAATGCTAGTGGGGCTGTGGGGAACGAGGAACCCTGCTCCACTGCTGGTGGGAGTGTAGACTGGTGCAAGCACTGTGGAAATCAGTATGGAGATTCCTCAAAGAACTAGGACTGGAAGTCCCATTTGACCCCGCTATTCCCCTGCTGAGTATCTTCGCCAAAGAATTAAAAGAATCATGCCACAGTGATAGATGTGCACCCACATTCATAGCTGCACAGTTTGTGATAGCTAAAACTTGGAAACAGCCCAAATGCCCATCAACTGGAGACTGAATAAAGAAAATGTGTGTTTTTAAATAAAATGGAGTACTACTCAGCCATAAAAAAATGAGAAATTAGAGACATTTATAGCTAAATGGATGTACATTGAGGCATTACTCTTAAGTGAAATAAATAGGACACACATGTATAAATACTGAATAGTTTCTCTCGTGTGAGCAACTGAGTGTAAATAAGGCCGAAAACGTATAATAGATAATGTGAAATAGGAAGAAAAGGGGCAAAGGGGAAGGGGAAGTGGGAGGAGTAGGGGAAAGGAAAGAAGGGAATGGAATTAATATGAGAAAATTGAAAAATGGAAACAATCTTTGTAAATAGGGAGGGATGGAGGGGTTGAAGGGAGGGCTGGGCAAGGGTGAAAGATGGAAACCAAGAGAGATTATGTAAAGGTGCAAACTTCCAATGATGAATGTCATTATACTGTGTACCTAAAATGTACCAATGATTAGAATGAATAATCGATAATGCAAAATAGAAGGAAAAGGTCCAAAAGAGTAGGGGTAGTGGGTGGGGCAGGGGAAAGGAAAGAAGGGAAAGGAAAAATGCTGAGAAATGGAAAAAATGGAAATAAAGTCTTTGTAAATAGTGAAGAGTGTAGGGGATAAAATGAAGGCTAGCAATGGGGAAAAAATAAGAACCAAGATGCATCATGTAAAGGTACAAGTTCCCAATGAGAAATGTAAATGTGTTGTATACCTAAAATCTACCAATAAAAGAATTTAAGTAATTTAAAAAAAAGATTTCAAGTAGAGTTCTATAAAAGAAAAAAACCTCTCCCACGTTAATGGTTCTTGTACATCACTAGTGGGTTTGCTTTATATTCTAACTATTCAAACTTCATGAATATTAGTTAGAAATAATCTTGAGGTACACACATTCATGATTTTCTTTTGTATAGTCTGTCTCCTTTTCTGAAATTCTTTTCTGTTCTGTTTTCACCAGTTGATCATTCAGGTACTCAGTAATTAATTATCATTCTAGTGCTATCTCAAGATTTTTGGCCCCTGATCAGGAAAATTAGGCACTTCTTCTCCCTATCCTCATAGTATTTTATAGATATTAATATACTGGGTTATGATCATTTGTTTATATCTGTGTTTTTCCTTCTCTACTGTGGGCTTTGCGTGTCAGGTAGGGAAACTTTTATTTATTATGATATCTGCAGCACTCATCACAATATCCGGACAAACTATGTAGTTTGTAAATATTCTTTGATTTCTTTAAAACCCTTTACATTTGAAAGGGTGATAGAAATTAGGATGATACTTAAGTCCTGACTTACTGCAACCCTTTTGAGTTGTGTTTGGGAAATTATACCTTCAAAACCCAGAGGCTAGGCAAAGATTATGAAGATTCTATAGATGAAACTAACCCACCACATAAACAGGAGTGGGGGAGTAATTGAGTTTTCTTTCTTTCTTGTAAAATTCTAGAGAGTACTAGCTTACGATACTTATTTTGGAAATTTTTATCTTTCTTTGTTAATTTCTAGGTAACATTTTATCAATTTCTTGACATTTTCAGATCCAAATTTAGCTTTTGCTGATTTTCTAGTTTTTGTTTATATATTGTTGATTTCCACTCTGATCCTTATTATGTATTTCTAATAACATTGAGTCTGATTTGTTATTTTTTCTAACCTTTTAAAATATAAGCTTTACTGATTTTGGTTTCACTTTCTGATAAAGCTATAAATTTAACTTTAAGAACTGCAGTAGCTGCATTGCATTTTATTTTTGTTCTACAATCTTATTTTATAAGTCATCTCTGTGTCTACATTCCTTAGTGGTCAGCAAGTGATTTGTGTAGCACTTGTCTGAAGCTTTACCTCAAATTTGGGGGATTGGTATTTCTGTGTCTATATATGTGTGTATGTCTTAATTACTTCAAATTTCAGTTTTTGTGTCTGTAAATTAAATGTAGTAAGAGTTACCTCATAGGAAGTAAATCAAGTAACATATTCAGTGTACCTAATACAGATTAATTTTTACTTCTCCCTTTCCATTTTCTGTCATTGTAATTGCTGATGTATATAAATGTGGTCAAATGCTATTTGTAGTTCACAGAACACTGTTATTAATAAGAGTCAAATGATCAGGAACAACAAAAGGCTAGTTCCTTTCTTTTTTTTTTTTTGGTACTGGGGATTGAGCTTGGGACCTTGCACTTGCGAGGCAGGCAGCAGAACCACTGAGCTAAATCCCCAGCCCAAGGCTAGTTCCTTTCTAATGGATATTAATATATAAATAGAATAGCATGGTAATATATAAATATGTAATATATAAATAGAATAACTTTTTTTGTGTTGTGCTGAAGTGGTCATGTGGATTAGACCACACATTGACATTTGAAGTTCTTTTTATCATATAAATCAACTGAGGTGAAAACTTTTCTACATATTTGATATGTCACTTACCGGCTTCTAATCAGACCTCAGAGTAAAGTAAAAAACAGCATATGGGATCCTTCATGAGTTGAGCTCTTGATGTCTTTGTATCCTCAGCTGTCCCTGCTCCCACTGGCTATTAGCCATACTGTAACTCCTTTATTTTTCTGACTATGCCAGATTGTTTTATTTTTCCATTGCATCTGCTCATATAACTTTCTCAGTATGTACTCAAGGGCTCCATCTTCATCATTTGACCATTTTCTATTTATTTTCTGTCTATATACCCATTCTCTAAGTATTCTAAAGATCATTGCATATCTGTCTTTTCCATTAGCTTGAGAGCTACTTGTGGACAGAGACAGTATCTTATTTAGTATTTGTTTCTTCATTGCCTTGACTATGGGTTTCTATCAGAAATGGGAAAGAGCCAGCCCTACTGTTTTGACACAATAATTTCCTAAAGCCCAAATCAATTTTTACTAAACCTGATAAACTCTTAGCTGTACCTAGTAAAAGGAATCCTGCCATCTCCCTCACCTATTAGGGGATTTAGGGAAACAGTGTATATCTTGGTTGATAGCTTGGCAAGATTGAGGTTTAGTTATGGATTCATACAACAAGGATACTGATAATTGTGTTTCCAGTTAACATAGAAGTGGAATTCCAGGTGGGAGCATCTGATTTTCATAGCAGAGCCATTTCAGTGTTCTACCCCTTATTATGGTAAAATGTTGACAACTTATGTTGCAATTACAGACAGTAACTTCTTGTTTAAGGGAAACATTAGGTAGTAACTGATAGATGTCTAATACACCATTACAGAATCCTCTCTGTTAGCAGGCAGAGGAGAGAGAAGTGGATGTGAACCTATTACTATCAGCATTACATGTCAAAAAGCTAGAGCAGAGTTATATTTATTTCTGTAATAATAAGCAAACCAGAGATTGAATTAACAATTATTTTTACTTCTGCTGCTTTATTTGTGAGAAAAACATTCCAATATAAAATCAACTTGTTTGGACGTCTTTTAATAAATAACAGAGTGTGCGAATTAAAATTACCTCATAGGATATAAAATTCAAGTGTTTCTTAAGTGGGAATGAGTATTCTATAGTTTTCTCTAGTAAAGAAAGGATAGAAAATAATATTGTCTTGACGAAGTAAAAATTCTGGGAAAGAGAAAGGGTGTATGTTCTAGTCTTATTTCTACTGTACATTACTTGTGGGACTTTGAACCCTTTTTTACTACTTGAAGCTTCCATTTACTCAGCCATACAAACTAGTGATGATGATAACTACACTATCACTTATCTAATTGGTAAAGGGAGTTTTACTGTACAATGTGCCTAGCATAAATTGTGTCACTGCATTCTCACAACACATTAATTACTAATATTTTAAAAATTTCACACATAAAGAGACAGATACTCAGAAGTAATTTTCTCAAGGCCACATTGATAGTAAGAGGCATAGTAGGAAAAAAATCATGTATGTTGGATTTTAATTCACTCTGCTCCTTTTATTCAATCTTACTGATGTTAGTACTCTATCTTTCAGAGTAATAGTATTGAAATAAAGTGTTTGAAGGAAGTTTTATTCATATGAAGTTAAAGCATTGTTATTTTTATTTTTAGCTCTACTTGGTTTCACAAAATTGGCATGGAGTTGTTTTCTATTAATGTGGAGTAGAGACACTCAAGCTTTTGGCGGGCATGTGCAAATACTTAAAAGCTTATTCCTGAACCTTTTCTGAATGATAATTTTTTGTCCTACTAGACCTACTAAACATAATGTTATGTCTTTAAATATTTGTTTGTCTTATTTTTTTCCCCTGCTTCTGTTTTCAATATTGTATGGATGAATTTATATATGCTGAAAACAGTAGAAAACTTCCTTACATATATAGTTTGTGAAGTGTGTGGGTTTTTTTTTTTTTTTTTTGGAGACAGGGTCTCACTATGTAGATCAGGCTGGCCTTGAATTCATTATGTAGCTAAAGCAGGCCTTGAATTTGTAGCAATCCTGCCTCAGCCTCCCAAGTGCTGGGATTACTGGGATTACAGGCATGTGCCGCCATGCCTAACCCCTGTAAAATGCTTTAACCTGCATTATATTGTTTTCTCACTACTACTTACTTTTAATAGCTATAAAATAGGTATCTTTTGGGGGGAAGGTACTGGAAATAGAATGTAACACCTTAGCAATGAGCTACATTCCTACCCACTTCGCTTTGAATTTTGTATTTTGAGACAGGGTCTTGCTAAGTCATTAAATTGCCCAGATGCTCCTCTAACTTGGATCCTTCTCCCAGGGCACTAGGATTGTAGATGTGTACCACCATGTCTGGCGAAATAAATATTTTTTCATTCTCATCTCATAGATGAGGCAACTAGAGCTTAGTGAGGTATACCTGAGTTCACAAAGAAGTTATTTGGAGTGGTCCAGAATCCAGTTCTTCCAGTCAGGCAAGAGAAATAAATAAAAAGCGTATGTATAGGAAAGGAAGAAATTAAATTACTATTGTTCACAGATGACATGATTCTCTAATAGATGACCAAAAAAGTTCCATAAAAGACCTCTAGAAGTAATAATCAAATTCACTAATGTAGCAGAATATAAAATCAATACACAAGGATCAGTAGCATTCTAGTACACCAATAATAAATTCACCCAGAGGGAAATTAGGAAAATAGTACCATTCATAATAGCATCAAAATTAAGTTAGGAATTACCCTAAACAAAGAAGTGAAAGACATCTATAATGAAAACTACAGTATTCTGAAAAAGGAAATTGCAAAGGAAATCAGAAAATAGAAAAGTATTTTCTGCTCTTGGATGGGCAGAATCAATACTGTCAAAATGCCCGTACTTCCAAAATTGATATACCAGTTTAATGCAATCCCAATCAAAATATCAACAGTGTTCCTCACAGAACTAGACAAAATGGTCCTAAAATGAACATGAAACCAGAAGAGACCCAGAATAGCAAAAGTAATCCTGAACAATAAGAGCAAAGCAAGTGGCATTAAAATTCTGAATCTCAAGTTATGTTGTTATCAGATGTCAGTGTGCCCAATGGTTACAGGCTCTTGTCCTGTTCACATAATTGGATGGAGACAACCAATGAATGCAGAATTTTCATTTGTTGAAGATAAACCAAGGAAAATGTATGAGTGAAAAAGAAGAGAGGAAAGAAGTAGTAGAAATGAAAAGAAGAGACAAAATACACCCTGCATACATATCAGGTCACTAGAAGAATAAAATAGCCTCTGTCTTTTATATCCTTTTTCTGATGTCAGATCCAGGCTACAGGAAGCTCTTACGTGCTGTGATTTGGCAGCTCTCCATGATTGGCAGGTCATGCCCTATTGTCTAGTCTAGTCACAATTGATAGGTCATACCCTATTGTCCAGCCTCCTTTCTAGTTCTCCATGATTGACAGGTCATACTCTGTGGTCTCCTTGACATGCCCTAATCTCCTGTCTCAGTATTACAAAGCTACAGTGATAAAAACAGCATGCTACTGACACAGAAAGACATGTAGATCAATGAAATAGAATAGAGAATGCAGAAACACTCTCAGGCACATTCAACTGTCTGATCTTTGACAAAAGGGTCAACACATAGCTGGAGAAAGATAGTCTCTTTAACAAATAGTGCTGGGAAGATTGGTTATCTACTGTAGAAGATTGAACCTAGATTCCTATCTCTCATCATGTACTAAACTAAAATAAAAATGGACTGAAGATCTAAATGTTAAAGGAGAAACAACCTGCTGGAAGGTAAAGTAGGTAAAAGTTTTGAAGACATAGACTTTGGTGGGGACTTTCTGAACAAAACCCCAATTGCACAAGAAATAATATAAAAAATCAACAAATTGTATCATATCAAGTTAAAAAGCTTCTACACAGCAAAGGAAACAACCAAAAAAGCGAAGAGACAACCTACAGGACAGTAAACATTTTTGCCAGCTATTTCTTGACAGAGGATTAACATTTAGAATATACAGATAACTGGGCTGGGGATTTAGCTCAGCGGTTCTGCCACCTGCCTTGTAAGCACAAGGTCCCCAGTTTGATCCCCAGTACCAAAAAAAAAAAAAAGAATATATAGAGAACTAAAAAATTAATTAGACCTCCGACTCAATCAAAGGTGGACAACCGAAATGAATAGATACTTCTCAGAAGAAGTAGTACAAAAGATCAATACATATATGAAAAATATTCAATTATTTCTCACCATTAGAGAAATGCTAATTAAAAGAAGGAGATTCCATCTTTCTCTGGAAAAATGGCTCTCATGAAAAAATCAAATAATAACGAGTGTTGGCAGGGCTATGGGGAAAAGGAGCCCTTCTAAAATGTTTGCGGGAATGTAAACTAGTAAACCCACTATGGAAATCAGTGTGAGGATTCCTCAAAAATACTAAAACTAGAAATCCCATTTGACCCAGCTATTCCTCCTGTAGGCATATTCCCAAAAGAATTAAAGACATCAATATTACAGTGATACATGCATGCCAATGTTTATAGCAGCATAACTCATAATAGGTGAATCTTGGAAGTGGCCCATGTGTCTATTAACAGATAAATAGATAAAGAAAATGTGGTATTTATACATAGTGGAGTACTACTCTATTATAAAAAAATAAATTTGAGTCATTTATAGGAAAATGATGCATCTTGAAACCATTATGTTAAATTAAATAAGTCAGACACACAAGCTTAAATGTCACATGATTTCCCTTATATGAGAAACCCAAGACATAAACAAGTTATAGAACAAAATAAAAGATAATAGTAAACAAGGAGATAGTTCTTTTGCATATGGGAAGGAAACCAAGAGATGGTGGGGGAGGGGAGTAGAAGGGAATGAAGAAAAAGAAAGATGTGTTATGTACATGTATCAACCTCTCACAATGAAAGTAATCACTATGTGCTGCAAAAATGTACTTAAAAAAAAGAATTCAGCTTTTAACAGCTTTTAATTTGCAAGTATGAGGTGCTTTCAATACCTGAGCTGAATTTTGGAAACAATTATCCTATAGTGGTTACTCCAAATTCTTGAGTTAGATGTTCAGCTTAAATTTGTTTCTAACTGTATGTACTTGGATCAGTTATTTAACCTCTTGGCTAGTCCATTCCTCATCTATAAAATGAGGATGGTAACAATATCTATCTTCTAAGTTATTGTATTTAATGAGATGTTTAGCAAAATGACTAATACATAAACACTTAAAAAAATCTCATTAGCTTTTTGTTGGGACATTGGTTTAATGTTATACTTTCTAGTCATGTGATGATATATCAAATGTGTATAGCCACTTACATCAAGTAAAATTTCAACTCATTAATTCAATTAACATCTATTTAATGCTTTATGTGAGCAGACTGTTTGCTAGACATTGGAGTATAGGGATATGTAAGGTAAGTGCCTGCTCTCAAGAAGAAAAAAATTAAAGCATAGATGGAGAAAAGATAAATTTTATTTACTTCTTGATGGATGTGTGGATTTATCTTGCTAAAGAAGTAAAGCATGAACAATTGATGTAAAGCTTACATTTGGCTTTTATCATAATTATTAAAATTATTTTACTTAGAGCATCATTGTGTGTGATAGTTAACTGATTGTTTCAACTGAGTAAGAAATGCTCAATTAAATTGGATGAGTATAGTTCTGGATATGACTGAAGGGATGTACAGAAGACAGAAGACCCACTTGGCATGTGAGTGACACCAACCGATAGGCTTGCCACCTGAATGGAAAATAGGGAAACAAAGAAGGAAACCTCCTTCCTTTTTCTCTGGAAGAGCTCCAGTCTTCACCTTCACCTTGAACGTCATCCCCTGGCTTCCAGCGCAGACCATTCAGCCTTTCAGTACAAACCCTTCAGCCTCCTGATACAGACTCTCACAGGTTACTACAGGGAGCTCCAGGCCTTTGACTTTTGGATTGGATCCTTCTGATCTCCAGCGTGCAGACAGCCCTTTTGCACCCTTTCACTCCTGACTGTTAGTGGCCATTATAAGCCTACTTTGTAAATTCTTATATATTTGTATATCTTGTATTAAATCGGTTTCTCTAGTAAACACTGATACATTGTGCTTGTTATATAGTACCGTCCCCTTTTAGAAGTTCCATAACAAAATTAGGGTTGCAGACAAAATTTATGGATTAATAAATTAATTGAAATCTTTTTGTATGGAAATGACTTGATCTTTTTAAAAGAAAAATGCAAAATAGAGAATCTTTGTAAGTATAATGTTTATTGTATTGATTATACAGTGAACACTTGACTTATGAATTCAGTTTGTTCCTGAGGGCTGGTTGTAACTCAAATTGGTCAAATGCCTTCAAAGTCTCTCCTGTTTAATTTTAGGTCACACTTTCTTCCAGGCAGATCTCAGTGTCCTGAGAGAGACATTGGCTCAGAATTTCTTAATTAATCCCATACAGGAAAGGATGTTGTGATCTTCCTTCCAGAACTCTTTAAGGGTTAAATATGTATCTGAGACCATCTGGAAGCATGAGCCGCTGGCATTCAGGTCGTAACTCAAGACTTTGTTTGTAACTTAAAACTAAAATTCTGGTCATAACCCAAGTTGTTCATATGTCAATCTAGTGGTAGCTTGAGGGCTCACTGTATCTTTAAATATATTAAATGCTTACCATGTATAACACATAATACTAGGTACCTCCTAGGTATTATAAATCCTCATAACCACTGCCAGTTAAATAGTATTATTTATATTTAACAGATGAAGGAACTGAAGCTTATAAAGGTGAAATAACTTGCCAAGCACCATACAATTTCCAGAACTGGGCTGCAAGCCCAGAACTGTCTGTCTCCAAAGCTTGTGTTTGAATTTGAAAAAAAAGTGGGCATTTTTGATCCAAAATTTAGCTTCATTGTATTAAAATTCATTTTGTTAAATTTGTAAGATACTATAGGGAAGAAAGGTTACTATTTGATAAGATTAGAGGTATATGTGGTTAATTCTGATAGAAAATCTTGAACAAGGTAACATAACTGCATTTATTCTGACTTTGTCTTTGGGAATAGGCAATATTTCACATAATAGATTGTATGATTTCTAAAAATATGTTAACCTTAGTTTAGAAGGACTGTTAACTACTAACATTTGTAAGTCACTTCTACCTTATACAATGTTTATATTGTCAGTTCACAAAAATATTTAAGTTGAAATGAAGAATGTTTCCGAAAATTTACATTTTTATTAGATTTAGCATTCAGCACCTAGTGCTATTATTTTGTTTTTAAAATTCCATCATTTCCCTAAGTACTTATACATACTGAATGCTGTTCTCTTTGTAATATATTGGCATCAATTTTCAGTGAAAATCTTCTTAATCCATGGGTAATACTGTTAACTAAAATGTATATTGTTTTTCTGTAGGAAGCTGTAAAATTTGTGGAGAACATTGAATAAGAGCCAAAGATATCAATCTCAAAAAGAGATTTTGAAAAAAATTATTCTGCTCTGGCAGGTTTCTGCCATTAACATACTCCTTTGAATCCATCACAAAGAAGCATTGGCATTCTGAATTTATTTAATAATATTTTATCTCTGTTCTTTAAATAACAACCAGATAAAGAAATATCATGATGCTTTAATACATCTGCAATTAGAAAATTGCAGCAATGGTTATTCTGTCATTGTTGGGCAAAACACACTGTAAATATCTATTAAGGCCATTTAAAGGTTTTGGTCATTTCTGATATTTCTTTGTTGATTTTTTAAACATTTGATGTATTTGTCATAGTGCAGTGTTGCAGTCCTCCACTTTAATTATGTTTATCTTATCTTCTGTGTCCTGTATGAAGTTGGGTGTGCCATCTTTTCAGTGCATATATGTTCATAATTTTTATCTTTTTGTGTCAGATGCGTTCTCGTCTCTTTTAATCAGTTTTGGCTTGAAGTCTCCTTTATTTGAATATAGAATAGCTACACGTGCTTTTTTTTCAGGTTCCCATTTTATGGAATATTGTTTTTCATTCTTTGATTTTTACTCTATGAATTTTTTGGGGGGGGCATTAAATGTGTTTCTGTGTACAGCATACTGTTGGCTTTTGTCTCTTGATCTGTTCTGCTAGTCTGTGTCTTGTGATTGGGAATTCCGACCAGTCACATTGAAAGTTATTATTAATAGGTATTGATTTATTCCTGTCATTGCCTTATTTTATTGTTGCTATCTTTCCTGTCTACTTAACTGCTCAACCTACCTGGTGTATTCATTTTATCAGACCTTTAGTCATTATTAGCTTCATTGTCATTTTCTAGGACAGCTTCCAAAATTTTTTGGAGTGCTATATTGGCAGACTTGAATTTCTTTAAGTAATTTTTATCCTGAAAATATATTGTTTCTCCATCAATTTTGAAACAATTTTGCAGGATATATCAACCTGGCTTTGGAATAATTTTCTTTTAGAGCTTGAAACACTTCACTCTAAGCTCTTCTGATCTTCAGTGTTAGTTTTGTGAAGTCTGCCATAATTCCAGTGGTTTAACCTTTATAAGCAACTCCTTATTTTTCTCCAACCGCTTTTTAAGATTCTGTTACTGTATTGGACTTTCAGGAGTTTGACTATGATGTACTGTGGAGAAGTTCTTTTCTGATCATTCCTATTTGTGGTTCTATATCTGACATTTTATCTATGTTAAATTGTGTTTTCTTATTTGGAAAGTTTTCATTTTTTATTAATTATGTTGGTATATTTAAGGTATACAGTATAATAACATTCATCATTGGAAATTTGCACCTTTACATAATCCATCTTGGTTCTTATTTTTTCTCCATTCCACTGCCCTCCTTTCAACCCCTCTACCCCTCCTTATCTACAAAGACTTTGTTTCCATTTTCTCTTTTTCTCATATTAATTCATTCCTTTCTTTCCTTTCCCATACCCCTCCCAGTTCCATTTCCCCTTCAGACCTTTTCTTCCTATTTCACATTATACCTTTTAGTCCTTATTTACCTTTCAGTTTCTCACACTAGAGAAACTATTTGATACTTACACATGTGTGTCCTATTTATTTTACTTAAGAGCATCGCCTTAATGTGAATCCATTTAGCTATAAATGTCTCTAGTTTCTCATTCTTTATGGCTGAGTAATACTCCATTTTATAAAAAAACCCCACATTTTCTTTATCCAATCTCCAGGTGATGGGCAACTGTGCTGCTATGAACATAGGTGCACATATATAACCTTGATATGATTCTTTTAATTCTATGGGAAGGATGCCCAGCAGGAAAATAGCTGGGTCAAATGGGAGTTCCAATCCTAGTTCTTTGAGGTATCTCCATACTTATTTCCATAGTGGTTGCACCAGTCTACACTCCCACCAGCAGTGATGTAGGGTTCCTCTTTCCCCACAGCCCCATCAGCATTTGTTATTGGTTGATTTCATGATGGCAGCCATTGTTTCTGGAGTGAGGTAGAATCTCAGTGTTCTTTTCATTTGCATCTCTCCAATGACCAGTGATGTTGAACATTTTTTCATATGTTCGTTTGCTCTTTCTACTTCTTTGTCTGAGAAATGTCTGTTCATTTCAGATGCCCAGTTTTGGACTGGGTCTTTAAATTTGGGAGGTCTGATTTTTTTAAGTTCTTTATAGATTCTAGGTAGTAGACCTTTGTCTGATGGAACTCTGGTGAAAAATTTTTCCCACATTGTGGGTTGTCTCTTCACACTGCTGGTGGTTTCTCTTGCTGTGCAGAAGCTTTTTAGTAAGCAGAGATCCCACTTGTTGATTCTTTGTGCTAGTTCACGGGCAACAGGTTTTGTTCATAAAATCTTTTCCTACACCAATGTCTTCAAGAGTTCTTCCTAACCTCTTTTCCATCTGGTTTAGTGTTTCTGTTTTAATATTTAAATCTTTAATCCATTTCAATTTCAGTTTAGTGCACCATGAAAGATACAGGCCTAGTTTTATTCTTTGGAAAGTTGAAATGCAATTTCTCCAGCACCATTTCTTAAAGAGGCTGTCTTTCCTCCAGTGAGGGTGATTGGCTCCTTTGTCGAAGATGAGGTGGCTGATTGTGTCTGGAGTTGTTTCTGCATCTTCTGATCTCTTCAAGTGGTCCTCCCTCTGGTCTGTTTCTTTGCCAGTACCATGCTGTTTTTATCACAGTAGCTTTGTAGAATAGTTTCAAGTTGGGGATTGTGATACTCCCTACTTCGTCTTTATTGCCTAGTACTGCTTTTGCTATTCTAGTTTGCTTCTTGTTCCAAATGAATTTGTGGATTGTTCTCTCAAGGTACATGAAGTATGCTGCTGGAATTTCAATTGGGAATTCACTGAATCTATATAGCAGTTTAGGAAGTATGGCCATTGTCACTATGTTGATTCTTACTACCCAGGAGCAAGGGATGTCTTTCCATTTTCTGATATCATCTTGAATCTCTGTTTTCAGAGTTCCATAGTTTTCAGAGAAGAGGTCTTTGATTTCTTTTGTTAGCTTGATTCGTAGCCATTTCAGTTTTTTGGTGCTATTGTGAAAGGAATTGTTTGCCCTGTTTCTCAGTGAATCTGTTGTTTGTGTAGAGGAAAGCTACTGATTTTTGTGTGTTGATCTTGTAACCAGCTACTTGACTGAATTTGGTTATTAAGTCTAGAAGACTTTTGGTGGAGTTGTTGTGGTCTTCTATATAAAGTATCATGTCATGTGCAAATAATGAGAATTTGACTTCTTCATTTCCTATCTTTATTCCTTTTATTTCATTCTCTTGTCTAATTGCCATGGCTAATGTTTCCAAAATTATATTGAAGAGGCGTGGAGATAGTGGACATCCTTGCCTTTTTTTTAAATTAAATTCTTTTATTGGTACATTGTAGGTATACTACACAGTTACATTTCTCATGGGGAATTGTACCTTTACATGATGCGTCTTGGTTCTTATTTTTTCCCCATTCCTAGCCCTCCCTTCACGCCCTCCACACTTCCCTATTTACAAAGACTTTATTTCCATTTTTTCCATTTCTCAGCATTTTTCCTTTCCCTTCTTTCCTTTCCCCTGCCCCTCCCACTATCCCTACTCCTTTGGACCTTTTCTTCCTATTTTACACTATTGATTATTCATTCTAATCATTGGTACATTTTAGGTATACAACATAATGACATTCATCATTGGAAATTTGCACCTTTACATAGTCTCTCTTGGTTCTTATTTTTCACCCTTGCCCAGCCCTCCCTTCAACCCCTCTAGTCCTCACTATTTACAAAGATTTTGTTCCTATTTTTCCATTTTCTCATATTAATCCCACTCCCTTCTATCCTTTCCCCTAGCCCTCCCACTTCCTTCCTCTTTGCCCCTTTTCTTCCTATTTCACATTACCTATTATACATTTTAGTCCTTATTTACACTTTCAGTTTCTCACATCAGAGACACAATTTGGTATTTACACATGTGTGTCCTATTTATTTCACTTAAGAGTATCACCTCAATGTGCATCCACTTAGCTATAAATGTCTCTCCACTTAGCTATAAATGTCTCTAATTTCTCATTTTTTATGGCTGAGTAGTACTCCATTTTATAAAAAAACCACATTTTCTTTATCCAGTCTCCAGTTGATGGGCATTTGGGCTGTTTCCAAGTTTTAGCTGTTACAAACTGTGCTGCTATGAACATGGGCGCACATATATCACAGTGGTATGATTCTTTTAATTGTTTGGGGAAGATCCCCAGCAGTGGAATAGCGGGGTCAAATGGGACTTCCAGTCCTAGTTCTTTGAGGTATCTCCATACTGATTTCCACAGTGGTTGCACCAGTCTACACTCCCACCAGCAGTGGAGCAGGGTTCCTCTTTCCCCACAGCCCCACCAGCATTTATTATTGGTTGATTTCATGATAGCAGCCATTCTTTCTGGAGTGAAGTGGAATCTCAGCATTGTTTTCATTTGCATCTCTTAAATGACCAGTGATGTTGAACATTTTTTCATGTATTTATTTGCTATTTCTACTTCTTTGTGTGAGAAATGTCTGTTCATTTCAGATGCCCATTTTTGGATTGGGTCTTTAAATTTGGGAGGTCTGATCTTTTTAAGTTCTTTATAGATTCGAGATAGTAGACCTTTTTCTGAGGAAGAGCAGGTGAAGATATTTTCCCCCATTGTGGGTTGTCTCTTCACACTGCTGGTGGTTTCTCTTGCTGTGCAGAAGCATTTCAGTAAGAAGAGATCCCACTTGTTGATTGTTTGTGGTATTTCACGGGCAACTGAGGTTTTATTCATAAAATCTTTTCCTACACCAATGTCTTCAAGGGTTCTACCTAACCTCTGTTCCAACTGGTTCAGAGTTTCTATTTTAATATTTAAATATTTAATCCATTTTGATTTTAGTTTAGTGCATGGTGAGAGATACAGGTCTAGTTTCAACTTTGGCAAGTTGCAGACCAATTTTTCCAGCACCATTTATTAAAGAGGCTATCTTTCCTCCAGTGAGGGTGTTTGGCTCCTTTATCGAAGATGAGATGGCTGAGTGTGTCTGGCATTGTTTCTGCATCTTCTAAGCTGTTCCACTGGTCCTCAGGTCTGTTTCTTTGCCAGTACCATGCTGTTTTTATCACAGTAGCTTTGTAGTAGAGTTGCAGGTTGGGGATTGTGATATCTCCTGCCATGTCTTTGTTACCTAGAATTGCTTTTGCTATTCTGGGTCTCTTCTTGTTCCAAATGAATTTTTGGATTGTTTTCTCAAGGTCCGTGAAGTAGGCTGCTGGGATCTCCATTGGAATTGCATTAAATCTATATAGCAGTTTTGGAAGTATGACCATTTTCACTATATTAATCCTTCCTACCCAGGAGAGGGGATGTCTCTCCATTTTCTGATATCATCTTCAATCTCTCTTTTCAGAGTGCCATAGTTTTCAGAGAAGAGGCCTTTGATTTCTTTCATTAGGTTGATTCCTAGGTATTTCAGTGTTTTGGATACTATTGTGAAAGGAATTATTTGCCCAATTTCTCTCTCAGTGAGTCTGTCATTCGTGTAGAGGAAAGCTATTGATTTCTGTGTGTTGACCTTGTAACCAGCTACTTGACTGAATTTGGTTATGAAGTCTAGAAGACTTTTGGTGGAGTTCTTGGGGTCTTCTATATAGAGTATCATGTCATCTGCAAATAATGACAATTTGACTTCTTCATTTCCTATCATTATACATTTTATTTCTTTCTCTTGTTTAATTGCTGTGGCTAATGTTTCCAGAACTATATTGAACAAGAGTGGTGATAGTGGACATCCTTGTCTTGTTCCTGATTTTAGTATGAAGGATTTCAGTTTTTGACCATTTAGTATGATATTGGCTGTTGGTTTTTCATAGATGGCTTCTATCAGTTTGAGGTAGAGATCATATATTCCAATTTTTTGTAGGGTTTTTATCACAAATGTGTGTTGGATTTTGTCAAATTCTTTTTCTGCATCTATGAAGATGATCATATGGTTTTTGTCCTTGGCTGTATTGATATAGTGTATTACATTGATTGATTTGTGTATGTTGAACCATCCCTGCATCCCTGGGATGAATCCCAGTTGATCAGGGTGTATGGTCTTCTTGATGATCTTCTGCATTCTGTTTGCCATTATCTTATTAAGGATTTTTGCATCTCTGTTCATTAGTGAGATTGGCCTTTAGTTCTCCTTTTCGCTTGGGTCTTTCTCTGCTTTGGGGATCAAGGTGATACTTGCTTCCAGGAATGAATTTGGGAGTATTGCTTCCCTTTCAATTTCATTGAAGAGTTTAAACAGTAGTGGCAGCAGTTCCTCTCTAAATGTCTTGTAGAATTCAGCAGTGAAGCCATCAAGGCCCGGGCTTTTCTTAGTTGATAAGTTTTTAATTACATTTTCAATTTCATTGGTTGATATTGGGTTGTTCAGAATTTTTAGGTCTTCTTCGTTCAACTTTGGTAATTCATATGTATCTAGGAATCTGACCTTTTCTTCTGTGTTGTCCATCTTACTGGTGTATAGGTTCTGGAAGTAGGTATTGATGATCCCCTGGATTTCTGCTGGGTCAGTTGTAATTTCAGCCTTTTCATTCCTAATTGCATGGATTTGGGCCTTTTCTTTCCTTTTTCTGACAAGGTTGGCTAAAGGTTTGTCAATTTTATTGATTGTTTCGAAGAACCAACTCTTGGCTTCATTTATTTTTTTGTGTGGTTCTCTTAGTCTCCATTGCATTGATTTCTCCTCTGATCTTCATAATTTCCTCCCTTGTATGAGCTTTGGGGTTGTCCTGCTCTTCTTTTTCTAGAAGCTTGAGGTTCAGCATCAGGTTGTTTAATTGGGCTCGTTCTGCTTTCCTAATATGTGTATTCACCGCTATGAATTTCCCTCATAAGACTGCTTTCATTGTGTCCCATAGATTCCGATATGTTGTATTGTCATTGTCATTTAATTGAAGGAACTGTCTGATTTCTTCTTTAAATTCCTCTGTGACTCATTGGTTATTCAGAAGTGTGTTGTTCAATTTCCACGTGTTTATGAAATTTTTTGAGTTTCTTTTGCTATGGATCTCCAATTTCATCACACTATGGTCTGATAATATATAGGAGATAACTTCAATTCCTTTGCACTTACTTAAACATGTTCTATGTGTGAGTATGTGGTCTATTTTTAAGAATGACCCATACGCAGCTGAGAAGAATGTGTATTCTGCTTTTGTGGGGTGGCAGACTCTGTAAACATCTGTTAAGTTCATTTGTTCAAGAGTTCAATGGAGTTCTAGTATTTCATTACTTACTTTTAGTCTAGTTAATCTAAGGTAGTCTAGATCTAGATCTAGTTGATCTAGTTAGTCTGTTTGTAACAGTGGGGTGTTGAGGTCCCCCACTACAATTGTATTAGTGCACATATGACTTTTCATGTCCCATAGTGTTTGTTTTATATAGTTGGGTTCACTAGTGTTTGGTGCATAGATATTTAGGACTGTCATCTCTTCCTCTTGGATTCTTCCCTTTACAAGGATGTAGTGTCCTTCTTCATCTCTCTTAAACAGTGTAGGTTTGAAATCTACTTGATCTGCCAAGAGGATAGCTACTCCTGCTTTTTTTTGGTTTCCCGTTGCATAGAGTATTATTTTCCACCCTTTAACTTTCAGTCTGTGAGTTTCCTTTGGAATTAAGTGTGTCTCTTGTATGCAGCATATTGTTGGATTTTGCTTCTTGACCCATTCTGCCAGTCTATTTCTTTTGATTGGTGAATTGAGACCATTAACATTGATGGTTATAACTGAAACGTATTGACTTGTCATTGCCATGACTTTTTCTTTTTGTTGGGTTCTCCCCCTTTACATTTAATTTCTTGTCATGCCAGATGGGTTCATTCTGCTTTGCTTCCTGGGGTTGTGATCCTCAATGTCTGTTCCTAGGCTATTGTGTAAAATTCTTTGGAGTGCTGGTTTGGTATTCACGAAGTTCCTAAGGTGCTCTTTGTCATGAAAGTATCTTATTTCTCCATCCATTTTGATAGATAGTTTTGCAGGGTACATCAATCTGGGTTGGTGGCTGTTTTCTTTTAGGGCTTGGAATATGTCACTCCAAGCTCTTCTTGCCTTGCTTTGTGTTGAGAAGTCTGCTGTGATTCTGATGGGCTTTCCTTTGTATGTGATTTGTTTCTTTTCTCTGACTGCTTGTAGAATTTTTTTTGGAATTCTTTCAATGAACTGCCTTTTCTCCCACCTTGTTCACCAAAGGCCCAAGGGGACCTGGTGGTACGTGCTCTCCAGAAACGGCCCCCCTCTACCCTTTGCTGCCCTTGAGCCTGCACTTGCCCCAAGTCATAGCTATGAGTTGTGGTATTGAGGCTTTTCAGACCTAGGAAATCCATCGAGTAGTTTTAACTTTATCAGTTTAGGAGTGAGGAAACAGAGTCAGAGAGGTCCCTTTGACCTGTCCAAATTCTCCTATAGTTTCAGTTTTTGGACCAGGTTATAGAACCTGTCTTACTTGCCAGGACTTTTTGCTGAGCAAAGACTTAAACCTGAAAGAAAAAGAACTTTTAACAACAGCATTTTTGTTGTTCATTAGAAAACAATGTTGCTATTGTCAGTGTTATCTTCCATTTCTCATTTTGTTCTTGTCTCTGTGATCCCTGATTAAAACTATGACTTTTGGCACCATGTTTCTGAAAACCTATTTTCCATTCCCAAGACCCTTGTCAAGTCACGGGCATTCATTCTAAGTGGATATGGACCAGAATGTCAGGGGAATTGTTATGTGAATGATGCTGTGAACTGGACAAACTAATGTTCAGTGTAGGATCTGCCTTCCTGCCCATTCTTTAAGTCAGCTCTTCTTGAAATGCTGGTGGTACAATAAAACAAAGAAGCTAATGATTTCACTGCTATGAAGTTTAATATGTAAAACTTCCTCCCTGCAGTAACCTCAAGAGCCTCTGATTGATTCATGTAACTTGGCACCACTAAACCTGCTGGGTGACACTTTCCATGGCGTTTCCCATGGATTTAGGCAGGCACAGCTATTGACCTATTCTTAGCCTGTTTATGGGATTTTAGCTAGGTGGGGCTCTTGACTTCTACACACCTGGCATGGGATTTGCTCAGGCATGGCTATTAATCTATGTCCACTTCCTGTAGGATTTTGGCTGGGTGGAGCAGGCCTTCTATGTACCTTATGTGGGATTTCTCCAAAAAGTGCTCTTGGATACATATGTGCTTCTTGTGGATCCTCCCTCACCAGTGATTCATAATTACCATTGTGATTCTTTGTTAATGCCCATTTTTAGCCTTACTAAACCTTATCACTCACAAAATCTGTCTCTGGGTATTTTCCCTGGTCTGATGGAAACCTCCTCCATAGTCTCAGCACATCTTGTCTATGGTTGACACAACTGGTTCACCAGCCGGGATGCCAGGGAAATTCCTGTGAGTGCTGAGATTATGGTTATTATAAAAGGTGGGAGAGAAATCCCGAGATGTTTATCCACTTCCATGTGATAAGAAATGGCTGCCATTATGTTTGTTTGGAAACCACTGTGTATGGGTATGTCCTGAAAAGTTCCCTGAGATTAGGGGAAATGTTAGCGAGCGATAGGATTTATAGAAAAAGAAAGATCTGTGTGAGACTGCAGTGGCCATGAGGTTGGCCCTTCCTCATGGCAGTAGAGCATGAGCTTTGAGCTCAAACATTTCCCAAGTAAGTACAGGTGAAAGAGAACTGGGAAAAACTTATTACAGTGCCAGTGCTAGGGGTGACACTACCAAAAAGATGGAGACAGAGGAGGAAGGGCCAGACTACCAGACTGAGCTCTAGCTGGAGCCTAACCCCAAGCTGCAGTGCAGAATAAGTCAGGCTGGATAGCAGCATAGCAAAGCTGAATAGCAGGTGAAAATATATTTTCCTAGTTGCTTACAACTTTGACTAGTTCCTGCCTGGCACCTGTTAAACCTGGGGCTGCCAGGTGTGTTGGCGCATACCTGTAATCCCAGCACTCGAGAGGCTGAGGCAGGAGGATTGCTGTGAGATTGAGGTCCGCCTGGGTTGCACAGTGAGTTTAAGGCTGGCCTAAACTACATAGCGAGATGTATGTCTCAAAAATAAATAAATAGGAAAGAAAAGGGGGAGGGGGGAAAGAAAGCTGGAGTTGACTTCTCCCTTAGGATACCAAAGGAGAGGAATCAAACTTTCCTGGAAACCTGTGAAGAGTTAACAAGAGGCCTTTGGGGAACATCTCAGCTGAGATCTATGGTGAAAGTTGATGTTTTTGTTTAGTTGCCATGAATAAAACATTTATGAACATCTCGGAATAATTTTCAAACTGTATTTATATGGTTAACTTGCTCTTCTGTTGCATTGTTTGTACTATTTTTCTCATTCAAGAGCATGTGGAAGAAGAAGGAGGAGGAGGAGGAAGGAAGAAAAGAAGAAGAAAAAAAAAACAATAGGGGCTGGGGATCTAGCTCAGTGGTTCTGCTGCCTGCCTGCCTCACAAGCGCAAAGTCCCGAGTTTGATCCCTGGTACCAAAAAACAAAACAAAACAAAACAATAGGCCTTTAAAAAATCCAAGTAGTGGCCGAGGATTTAGCTCAGTGGTTTCACCGCTTGCTGTGCAACCACAAGGAACTGAGTTCCATCCCCACTACCAAAAAAAAAATCCAAGTATCTGCAAGGGTACAACAGAAAACCAGTAAGTTTGAGGATACATTTTTGGTAAGGAAAGATTTTGTATGGTAAAATAATTCTTTGTTCTAGAGTAAAATTATTATTGGCTCCAAAAAGGACAAGGAAAGAAAAGGGCAAAATCAGAAGGTTACATTAAGTCGCATAAAATTTGTAGAGAATGAAACATAGGAGAAAAAATTTTTATGTGCGATTAAGTTGGTTATAATTATAGTATGGGTTTTCTAAAATGGAATTTTGATGCACTGATATGATACTAGAATCTAATTCTCTATGTTTAACATTGATCTTGTACGAAATTAAGAAGAGCTGCCCTAGGAAACAAACTTTTGTGATTTTTTTTCCAAGATAATTTTTCATGTTTTCTGCTGTTGCTGGTTTTTAATTACATGAGGGAAAATCTGCCATTTGAACAATTTTGCCACCTACAACCCTACAACCTGATCTGTGCCTTTTTTATGTAAGTTCTTCAAGTAATAACTCTGTAGTCATTAACATGGTTTCCTAAACTTGTGAAAAGTCTAAAATTATCTTTTGATTTTTTTTTTTGGTGGTGATGTTAGCCTGCATAGAATTGTTGCAGTGCCACACTGATAATCAAAAAGATTGGATATTATTCATCTGAGGAATATATCTGTAAACAAAAAAAGCCCATTGGTCCTGATGTAATGTTGTCAGTCATGATTGTTATCTTAAAATACTGTATAAAATAGAGATGTCCCCCATTTAACGACCTACTTGTTTAATGACTGGTTGGACTTATGATCCACTGCTCGGACTTAGGACTTGTCTTTTTTTTGTATAGCTCTGTACATCTTGTTTATACAACCTCAGTGTCTTTTTTATACTTCTTGTTTATATAGCAATAGTACTGTAATTTTTTCTGACTGTACTATCCAGTACTGTACTTTTATGCTGTGTATACATTACAGTAGTGTATGGAAGAGTTATGTAAAAAAAAGCAGTCAGCAACTTGGAAAAAAATAAATAAATCTGATGCTAGAGAAATAAAAGGGATGGGGGAAAGAGGGAAAAAAAGAAATGAAATATGTTATGTACATGTACCAATTCCCTACATTGAATGTAATTATTATGTACTGCAAACATGTACTAATAATAGTAAAAATAAAACAAAACAGCTAATATTAATTGTTGAGGACACCTGTAGTATTAAATTAATGGTTAGAAAGAAACTGGTGCATGGCATATAATACAAAATGGCAGCAATATGTTCAGCAGCAATATTAACATCATCAGCAACAACAATAGTTAATATCATTAGAAAATTAAATGTTATGTGCAGTGGCCAGATAAGAGGCAATAAATTATAAAAGAGGAGAAAAGAGCCTCTTTTTAATGTTTTCCAGAAAATTGAGAACAAAAATGCACCTTAACCACCACTCATCTGACCATATAATCACCACTAAATAATAAATGCCTATAAGACAAAATAAACAAGAAAAATACTTCATGCTTTGTTTATTATTTAAAATGCATTTGTGATGAAAAGGTGCTTAAAGCTTCAAGTAAAAGCCTTTTGAAAAAGGAGTGCTTTAAGCTCATCTGATTATGCTTGTATTTTCTAATTTTAGCATCCTCACATTTACAGATAAGATCTTCTCATTTTGATGATAAAGTTTGGGAATGCCCATATAAACCTCTGAATTATTTAGCAATATGGTTTCATAATGATCGAAGACTATTACATTGTTCTGCCCAAAATAACATTGTAACAGTAAAGCATAAAAGGTGAAAATATTAACTCTTAATTCATCAATTATTTTCACCCTTTTGTATCCTTGTCTGCTTTGCCTTTACTACTCAGCAATCTAAGTTGCTTTTATTTACTGGCAATAAGTAGGAAATTATTTAAATAACAACTGCAATACTAATAACAGAAAAATGTGCAAAGTAAAATGACTGTCATTTATTGAGCAGCACCTCAAGCATTGTTCTAAGTGCTTTATATATTATCATGCTATATAACTTATTTCTCACACAAGCTAAGTAAATACATATTATTTGTATATAAGGAAATAAATTCAGAGTGGCTTTTCCTAAGTTACCTGTTAAGTAAGCTTTAGAATCAGAGCTAAGCCTGGATTGTGTCAAATGACTAAAGAGCTCTTGTTTTTCATGTTATACTATGTTTTAATCAGTTAATCATTTTATAATGTATTTAAATTATTGAAGCAATCATATAATATAATCTAAAACCAAATAGTGTAATTTTCATATCATATAGATGGGTGTGTAGAGGAGTAGATGGGAATAGATATGAAGTTTATCAGCATCCAATTGTTATACCCCTTTCCCTGCAGAAAAACAATGCAGCATTACATAACTGAGTTATACAAACTCAATATCATAAATGAAATAAAAGTTTGCTTCACTTGGTTTTACCGTACATTGTTTCATAGAAGACAGGTTTGAGTTTAGTGGCAAGTACATTGGACTTGAAGTCACTTATCCTATAGTAGGCTTAAGGCTTGGTCCTGGCATGTGACTGTGTTCCCAATGGTGGGTAAATTACTTAAATTCCTTGAGCCTCATCCACATCATCTATGAAATAATGTTTATAGCAAAACAATAGAGGATTTTTATAAACATTATGTGAGGCAGTATATGTAAAATTTGGTGAAGTCTAAAGCATCATGCAAATGTAAAGCATTGTTATTGTTATGTACTACACCTTGAACTAGATTATACACAATGATTAAATACCAGATTATACATCTTCCTTTGAAAAAAGTAAAAAGAATTGTAGAAAATTCTCTAGAAAAACATGTCACATATAAGGAGCGAATATAAAAGTTTTCATCTTCTTTCCCTGTATAAAATATCATCCCTTCTAAGTCTTCTGTGGAGATTTCCTTTGGGGACTAGGCAAATCCCTGCAGTAAATTCATGGAAGGAGAACATATGGTAGAGCATGATATTGTATTATACTCTGCTAGAACAGATTGCTTTTTCTGTTTTTAGAATGTCAATTGTTTTAAGGTTCTGCTACATTAAAAAAGAAGAACTCTGTAGTAAGCAGGGCAGGAGGTATAGCCAGCAAGAACTGCAAACAGACGGTGCTCTCAGTATAAGCAGTCCTTTGATCTGAAGATCTCATATCCTTATTGCTGTGGTGTGAGAGTTCCTGTTTACCTTAAAGAGGTTGTTCAGCTATTTCAATGCCCTTAGTTCCTTTTGCAGAGGGAAATTGCAGTTGGTGTCTTCTCAGAACATATTTATTGTGATTATATTTGTTTCAAGTCCGTATCACCTTGGCAACAGTATTCTATTACCAGAGGGACACCTGAATCTTACTAAAACGACTGTAAAGTGAGTTTTCTAATGAGTAAATTCTCAGTTCTGCTCTTTTGCTGAAAATGTAATTTTATTAAGGGTTTAAAAGAACAACTAAACTTCCATATATGCTCTGTGAGACCTCGGGAGGATTATGTTCCACAGGTTAGTATTTAAAATGGAGATGGCCATATTCTTGTTGCAGTGGAAACATTGGCTACCTTTCTTCTTCTTTTGCTTCTGTCCCTCACGGTCCCCATCTTCAGTCACGTAAAACTTAACATCTTTTCATGTGTTTCCAACACACATACTTCCGTATCTTTGCTCATGTGGCAAAAGCTACCTAAATGTTATTCCCCATCCTTTTCATGTTGTATACATTCTGTTTATTTTTCAAAGCTCAATTCCAATTCTATTGTTGAAAGCTTTCTTGATCTTCCCAAAAACTGTTCACATTTCTGAACAGTAGCTGGCTATTTGTCATATTGTCTTATATATCTGCCCAACTATTCTACCCATCTGTGAAGGCAGAGGCTCTTTTATTTATGTTTGTATGCTGGTGCCCAGAATTTGGTAGCTATGTGGCCTTGGACAAATCCTCAAATTCTATATCCCTCATTTGTAAAATAAGATTGTAAAATGCCTCCCTTATCAAGTTTTTATGAGAATTTAATATATGTCAAATATGTGTAATAGTGCCACACACAGTAAATGTTTACCATCATTATTATTTTCTAAATTACTCCTCCCTTTCTATGTTCATGTCCCCTTTTCATTCTGATTGCAGATTTCTTTCAGAATGCATTAGCATGAATGGTTCTCTGTGATTCAATTTTTGTTCTTATGTCTGGAGATTTTTGTTTCTGGTTTTTGTTCTGGTGGCTTTCCAGGTGGTAATGTCTTTTCATAGGTGTAAGATTCTTTTCTGAATAGACAGGCTCTGCTGCTACCTTCCTGATGTGTGACTAGGTTTGTGCTGGGATTTGTAATGTATCAATTCGTAAGACAATTTGTGTTGATAAACTAGAGTCCTAGAACTTACTTAATTTAGACTCCAGGTCTTGGCTGTGAAGCTAGACCTCAAGTGTGCCCTACTTTAGTCCTTACAACGTCCTCCATCATAATCATTATCCTAATTGCCGACAACGTAGGTTTTTATGACCTGTTTATTTCATCATTACATATCAATGAAATAATACAGTATGCAGTCTTTTCATGTCTAATGTCTTTTATGGAAAACAATATTTTTGAGATTCAGTTTTATTATTTAAAATAGATGTTTGTTCATTCTCATTGCCATGTATCCTTACATTGTATAAATATATCACTGCCTTACACTGACTGTTGTTATCCCCCTATAATTCATACACTGAAACCTAATCCCCATTGTGATATTACTTGGGAGTGGGCACTTAAATTGTGAAGGTGAGACCCTCATGAATGGGATTAGTGTCCTTCTAAGAAGAGGGACAAAGCAGCATATATCTCTCTCTGCTCTGTACCACAGAAGGACACAGCAAAAAAGACAACCATCTGCAAATTACTGAGTTTGCCCTCATAAGACATCATATATATGGCACTTTGATCTTGGATTTTCTGACTTCTAGAACTATAAAAAAATGAATCTTTGTTGTTTAATCCACCCAATTTCTTAATTATTTTTAAATTTTTTTATTTTAATGTAATATAGATATTGATAAAGAAAATATAAGAGCCATTCTATAAAAATTGTTTTTCATAACAAAAATTATTAAAGAGTAACAATGGTCGATACACTGTGTATCCTGATCTTAAAAGAATATATTTTCATGTGCTAATCTATCTCTCAGCTCATTTCCTAATAATACTATATATTCTTTTTTGCATATAACATTTTATTTATTAACAAAGATGTCACTCTTAGTATAATTTTGAATAATTTTTCCTATTTCACAACATGGTTATTCTTTTTGGTCCTTATTTATACTTTGTTTCTCACATAAGAGAGACAATTTGATATTTACACATGTGTGTTTGATTTATTTCACTCAAGTGAAAGTGCATCTATTTACTAGAAATGTCTCAAGTTTATCCTTCCTTATGGCTGAATAGTACTCCATTATATAAAAAAAATCTTTTTAATTCATCCATCAGTTGATGTGGATTTGGTCATTTCCAAGATTTAGCTGTTACAGATTGCCCCTATAAACATGGGTGCATATATATCTTTGTGGCATGATGCTTTTAATTCTTTTGGGAAGATACCCAGAGGGGGAATAGCTGGAACAGAGGGGAGCTCTATTGGTAGCTTTTTTTTGAGAAATCTTGACACTGATTTCCACAGCAGTTGCACCAGTCTACGTTCCCACCAACAGTGGAGAAGGGTTCCCTTTTCCCCACAGCCCTGCCAGCATTTATTGTTGGTTGATTTCTTGATAATAGCCATTCTTTCTGGAGTGAGATTGAATCTCAGTTTTGTTTTAATTTGCTTCTCTCAAATTACCAGTGATGTTGAGGTTTTTTTTCCTTGTATTTATTTGCTGTTTCTACTTCATCTGAGCAATGTATATTCATCTCAGATGCCCATTTTTGGATTGGGTCTTTACATTTGGGTGGGCTGATTTTTTTCAATTCTTTATATGTTTGAGGTACTAGTCTTTTGTCTGAGGAACTGCTATAAGCTTCCCAATTTCTAATATTTTGTTATAGCAGCTCAAACGAAGACACTCATAATTTATTTATCCATTCTTTTGTTCTTAGGCATTTGGAATTTTTCCAGTGTGTAAATATTTGTACTAATTTAAACTCAATTGAGTAGTGTATGAGAATGAGTTCCCACTGTCAACAGTTGATTTGTTTCTCCATTTTTCATTTCAGAACTCCTGATAGGTATGGAGAAGTTTCTCAATAGTTTTATCTTGCTTTTCCACAATGATTTAATAATTTGAGCACTTTTTATGTGGTATATTTGATTGTTTCAATATCCATTTCTGTGAAGTGCTTGTTCAAATCGAAAACTTTGATTTCTCACTGACTTGAGAAGTTGTTTATGTATTCTGGATACAAGTCCTTTGTCAAATATATGAATCGCAATTATCTTAATTCACACTGGTTTGTTTTTCATTTTTAAATGGTATCCTTTGATCATATGTTATTAATTCTAATATAGTACAAGTACTCAATTATCTTCTTTGAAGATTAGCTCTTTTGTGCCCTGTTTAAGAAATACATGCTTATTCCAGTGTCATGAAAATGTTTGCCTTTGTTTTTTCCTAAAACTTATCAAGTTTTGCCTTTCATGTTTATATGTGCAGTCTATCTGTAATTGATTTTTGTGTATGCAATAAGATATGACTTAAAAGAGAAATGTGCAGACCTAGAACTCAGCAAATGTATGGAGAAAATGAACTTTGTATTTGAAGTTTTTCAGGTTTCCATTTTTCATTCAAGCCCTTTATTATTGCTAAAAGCTTTGCTGATGTTCTTTCAAGAGCTTTCTTCTTGGGCTAAGCTTGATCCTCAGCCTGTAGGGAAGATCAGAAAATACCTTCAAGGGGGAAAAAGACTGTCAACCATTGGCTCACCTCAGAAAGTTTACCCCCTCCTTGAAATTTTAGATTGCCACATTCTCTTTACCTTTACATATCTGAAACATTAAAAAATTGTCTATATAATTTGTTCCCTTTTTCTCATTTTTGCATTAGAAACCTTGGATTGCTTTGACTTACTATATTTACTTGGGGAAAAGAAACTTAAAATAAATTTATAATTTTATAATTTTCTAAAATATATAATAAATATACCATAGGCATATAATCTAATTATATATTATGAGAAATATTTCATATCATATGTTATCTAACCACAGGGAACTGTATTATGTAGTATATATTTATGGAACATACAGTCAACAGTCATGTGCCACAGAACATTGTGGACGGTGATAGACAACATTTATGATATTTTTCCATAAGCTTAAAATGGAGCTAAAGTATTCCTCCTGCCTAGTGATTTCACTGTATCTTTTTTATGCTTAGATATGTTTGGATGTCCAAATACTTAGCAGTATGTTACAAATTCCTGCAATATTTAGCACAGTAACAGGATGTAGAGGGGTGCAGCCTAGGGCTATAGGCTATGTCATGCATCCTACATATGTAATAGACTTTATCTTCTAGGATTGTGTATGTTCTATGATGTTTATACAATGATGAAATCACCCAGTGATAATTTCTCAGAATGTATCGCTGCCTACAAGTGTCATGTGGTGAAAAGAAGTGGAAAGTACCCAGCCAGCCCAGTGTCACTAAGAATGTAATTCTTTGTAATTTATAATGTACTTATAACACGTATGTATGTATGTAATGAAGTATTAATCTCACTTTAACTTACAATAGGATCATAAAGAAATAACTATTTCTACAAAGAAGTGTTTATCCCCTTCATTTATTGATTTATTATTCCCTATAAATCTCTTGTAATGTCTTTACTGTATTATGTCATTAACTATTATATATCTAATTTGACTATTTCTGGAAAGTTTTATTGCTGTTATTATTGTAGCATTTATATTTTAGCAAATCTTTATTGAAGCCCTCCTATATATCAGTTTGTGCTAAATTATTAAATAGTTAAAATTCCTGGTTTGTGACTTTTGCAGACTAATGGAGATAGGCATCAATAAAAAAACCATGAATATGAATGCAAAATAAGTTCCAGAGTATATCTGATGCTAATGGTCCAAGGGTTATACTGTGAGAACCACTGGTTGAAGTTAATCTTCTGTTGGCTGTTGTGTTTTCCTTCTGGACTATATAGATCTGTTTTAGATGTTTCACTCCTGGGTTTTTGCTTTCTATTTGATGAGTAATAAATTTTTTCTTTTCCTAAGATTGCTCCAGAGTGGTTGAAGCTGTATAAATATGAGCAGCCTGGCAACGGAGTTGCTGCTTATTTCCTGATGTACAAAGGAGGCTAATAAATTTGTTTATTTTCCGTTTTTTTTCAATACCACAAAGGCAGTTCTGTATTTATGTGGACTAATCGCAGAAGCCAGACTGCTTGTATATAGACTAATTGAGTGGTTTTGGTTTTACTGGCTAAGTGAAAGGAATAAGAATATCTCTTTTGGCTGGGGATTTAGCTCAGTAGTTCTGGCTCCTGCCGCGCAAGCACAAAGTCTTGAGTTCGATCCCTGGTACCAAAAAGAATGTCTCTTTTGTATAGGCAGGAATAAAAAATGATTTTCCTAAGTGATTCCATGAGTGACAAAGGCTGTCTTTTCCCTCTGACCAAGTGTAAAGGCAAGTTAGGAAGTCAGATGGTTGTCCAACATAGAATCTTCCTCTCTGGCCCAGAGGAAACCTGGTAGAATACAAGGATTCTTCTGGGTTATTCTGGACTGGCTGGGTGCTTTCTACCTTTTTTCACCAGTAATAGCTTGGTAGGATTTCAAAACCTCAGGTGTGCATGTTGAGATCCTTCTCTATTTCTCAGAGGTGGTAGTGAGAAAGCCCCCTCCCCGTTAATAATTTGGCCAACATAGCAAGGAAATTGAGGAAAATGAAAGTTTACATATTTTTATGTTGCCATCTTACCAGGCTTCCTGGAAAATATTACATTTTAATAATTTATTTTGACCAAACTCACCCTCTTAACCTCAAATTCAAATTGGCCCCTTATTTTATATTTAAGTTAATTTCTTCCATTATACTTTGGATGGTGACTCCTCCTCCTCCTCCTTCATCTTGTCCTCTTCCATCTTTTTTGTGATGCTGGAGACTGAACCCAGGGGCTCACACATGCATGCTAGCCCTAGGCTACATCCACAGTCCTACTTTGAGCTTCATGATTATGTGAATTATATCAGAACTCCACTGAGTTCTGAGTTCTCGGTACTGCATACATGTGGCATTAATGAAAACACATCTCTCAGAAATCTTGCTTTGAGGAGGATTAATTGACTGGTATCCAGAACTCTGCTCCTCTGGATGTACTACCACATGGACCCTGAGACTCTCTATCCTTTAGATTCCTTCCAGTCAATGATTGGGGATGACAGGAGTACTAAGACTCTGCTTGCAAGGGATTTTTACTTGGCTGACTTTGAGCATAGGACTC
The DNA here is from genome assembly GCF_053883595.1 of Heterocephalus glaber. NCBI lineage: Eukaryota > Metazoa > Chordata > Mammalia > Rodentia > Bathyergidae > Heterocephalus > Heterocephalus glaber. Next base: position 3,299,752 of record NW_028258301.1, read on the forward strand.
CCTGCTGACTGCGCTTAAACTTAAAACCATATTGCAGTCTGAGATTCTTTCTGAACTGTTGTTTGTTCAAACTTCAATTCTTTTGCAGATAAAAGTTGTGCTTTGTTCTTTGAAGATTTTCTTAGTCCTTCAGAGGCATCTTTCCCATTAAGCCTTTTGCCCATCTAGTCCTGTTATGGCGCTTGCTTCTCTGAATACATGAATTAACACAAGGAGTACTAAGAGTAAGATGGTCTTCGTAGTCTAGTAGTAGGATGGGGTTTTGAAAATGGCTCAATCACTCTGCTGCAGGCAAAGGGGTTGTTGTTCTGGGTTTTATATGGTACACAAATAGTCCCAACACAAGATGGCAATCCTGTTGAAGATTCACCAATGGGAAATGTGCCAGTCGAAGGGATTATCTTATAAGTGCAAGGAAAACATGGGAAAAACAAAGGCTACAATGACTGTAGAGTTAACAGATTATTGCTAAGTTACACTGATGCCCTTCCAACAGATAATAAGAAATGGTAGTCTGTTAACAAGCAGTTAAAGGAGAAGGGGGAGGACCAGAGGGCCTCTTCAGTAACTTACAAATAGGCTTTCCTACTGCAGTGGAAGAATGGATTGAGTGGCAAGAGTGATTCTGACTTGATGTTTAGAAAGGCACAGGTTAATGTTTAAATGGCCATCTAAAGTAGGACCATTATAGTACAGTCCGAGAATTCATTAGAAAACCTGAGTTCCTAAATTTGAGTTGGGGACATTTGGATGGACTCATTGGAATTCTGAGCTCTGCAGATTCCTCTGAATCTTCAGAGCGTTGGGAATAGCCCACTCATTCCTTGTGAGAACTAGCATTTTCTTGGAGCTGGAATATTCTTCAGAGGTTTCTCCTTTGCAAGACAACAGATGCCCCTTTTGTGGAGCTAACTTTACCTCTTGTCCAGCCACTAGGTTACATAATTGGGTTTAAACCCTAACATCCTGGACTTGATAAGGTCTGTAAGAGCTAATCATCATGTCAGGAGATTGGATTTTGAGGGTGATTGATGGAGGATTAAATGTAAATTAAATATGCAAGAATTAATTGGCTTTTGTGTACTTTCTTAGGATGCAGGATTTTGACAGTCAGGTAATTACTCCAGAGTAATGGGATAAATACTGGGAGGGTAACCTTCTAGAAAGTGATAGCTCATGCTAAGTGAAATGCCTAAGTGTCCCAACACACAGTAAAGGAAAAGTGATAAGGCCTGAGAAATTAGTTCTGTTGGACCAGTTATGTTATGTGAGACCAGAAGACCCATTAGAAGATTATACTTCACAAGAAGGTTCATAGGACAGAACCTCACTCCAAGGCCATAAAGAATACTCTGCTGAGAGAGCTACCAGCATTACTAAGAGTTCAGTGGTAAATATCTTCTGCAAACCACAGATAATATTAGGAGAGGTAAAAATAGAGCTGGGCTCCCTTAATATGCTTTGTGATAATGGAATTTTGAAGTAATATAGACCAAGTGGTGGTGCTTAACTATCAGGTGCCTAAAGATTTTAATTATTTTAAAAGAAGGTTTTCCTCCTAATGTCACTATCCCTAGCACAATTCCTGGACCTGAGTCAGTTTTCAGACCGGGAATCTATTGATTGAAGATATAGCTAGGTTTGCAGGAGGAAGGATCCTGTAATAATGTAGCACATACATTCTGTAATGATTCTCCACCTGAGACATTAAATGGAATGCCTGTATACTATGGAAATGTGAATAACCAGATAGTTCTAGGACTACTGGACACAGAATCAGAGTTGAGGTTGATATCCAGAGACCCAAAAATATCATCATGGAGCCTCTGGTAGAAGAGGACTTCTGCAGGCGCAGTAATCAATTTGTTCCAGTAAATGAAGTCTAACTGACAGTTAGTCCACTGTTCCCATGGAACAACCCAGTACTTATTTACCCAGCCCTTGAATGTAAAATTGGAATTGATATACATGACTATTAGAGTAATCTTCACATTAGGTCCTTGATCTACAGGGTAAGAACTACTGTGTCTATGGAAAAGCAAGTGAAAGCACATTGATAGACCATTCTCCAAGGCAAGACTCTAAATAAATATAAAATTACATTATTGGAAGTGGGGAGAAGGCCTGGGAGAGATTAGTCACACCATTGTCCCTGCCAAGAGTATAATTCCTCTTCTACTCTGCTGCTACTTGGATATAAGAATTCTGAAGTGCTTAAGTGATAGCCATAGCTTATAGTTCAGTAATATGCCTTCTGTGTCCCCTTGACAAAGTACAATCCTTAGGAATCAGCAAACTTTCTTTAAAGGACCAGAGAGTAAATATTTTAGCCTTGTAAACCATTCTATCTATGTCTGTGGTATTTAACTGCAATTATATTGTGAAACTCCTATAGACAAGACATAAATGAATAGGAATGGCAATGTGCTAATAAAGCATTATTCATAAAATCAGGCAGCTTGTTGGATTGGATGGTCCCATTCCAAAGGATTTATGGAAGGAGTTTCTAATGTATCTCCATTTTATTCTACAACCTGGTTCCTGAATAAAAGTGATGGATTGCTTTTTCGCAACGGGTTTTCTGAGAGAGCACAGGTGTAGTGAAAACCACCTCTAAATCAAAGCCAGCATGGGAAAGGAAAAGACTCATATTAATATCATCATCACCGGACACGTGGATTTGGGCAAGTCCACTCCTACCGGCCATCTGATCTACAAATGTGGTGGCATTGATAAAAGAACCATTGAAAAGTTTGAGAAGGAGGCTGCTGAGATGGGGAAGGGTTCTTTCAAGTACGCCTGGGTCTTGGATAAACTGAAAGCTGAACGTGAGCGTGGTATCACCATTGACATCTCTCTGTGGAAATCTGAGACCAGGAAGTATTATTTGACTATCATTGATCCTCCAGGACACAGCGACTTTATCAAAAACATGATTACAGTCACATCTCAGGCTGATTGTGCTGTCCTGATTGTTGCTGCTGGTGTTGGTGAATTCAAAGCTGGTATCTCCAAGAACGGGCAAACCCGTGAGCATGCCCTTCTGGCTTACACACTGTGTGTGAAACAACTCATTGTTGGTGTTAACATGGATTCCACTGAGCCACCCTACAGCCAGAAGAGATATGAGGAAACTGTTAAGGAAGTCAGCACCTACATTAAGAAAATTGACTACAACCTTGACACAGTAGCTTTTGTGCCAGTTTCTGGTTGGAATAGTGACAGCATGCTGGAGCCAAGTGCTAACATGCCTTGCTTAAAGGGATGGAAGGTCACTCATAAAGATGGCAGTGCCAGTGGAACGACACTGTTTGAAGCTTTGGATTGCATCCTGCCACCCACTTGCCCAACTGACAAGCCTTTGTGGCTGCCCCTCCAGGATGTCTACAAAATTGGTGGTACCGGTACCATCCCTGTGGGCAGAGTGGAGACTGGTGTTCTCAAACCTGGCATGGTGGTCACCTTCACACCAATCAGTTTCACAACTGAGGTAAAGTCCATTGAAATGCACCATGAGGCTTTGAGTGAAGCTTTTCCTGGTGACAATGTGAGCTTCAATGTCAAGAATGTGTCTGTCAAAGATGTTCATTGTGGCAATGTTGCTGGTGACAGCAAAAATGACCCACCAATGGAAGCAGCTGGTTTCACTGCTCAGGTGATTATTCTGAACCATCCAGGCCAGATCAGTGCTGGCTATGCTCCTGTACTGGATTGCCATACAGGTCACATCGCATGCAAATTTGCTGAGCTGAAAGAAAAGATCGATTGCTGGTCTGGTAAGAAGCTGGAAGATGGCCCCAAATTTTTGAAATCTGGTGATGCTGCCATCGTTGACCTGGTTCCAGGCAAACCCATGTGTGTCGAGAGCTTCTCTGACTATCCGCCTGTGGGGTCATTTCACTGTTCACGATATGAGACAGACAGTTGCTGTGGGTGTCATCAAAGCAGTGGACAAGAAGGCTGCTGGAGCTGGCAAGGTCACCAATTCTTCCCAGAAAGCTCAGAAGGCTAAATGAATATCACCTCTAACACCTGCCACCCCAGTCTTAATCAGTGGTGGAAGACTGGTCTCAGAACTGTTTCTCCCAATTGGCCATTTAAATTTAATAGTAAAAGACTGTTTAATGATAACAATGCATCTTAAAACCTTCAGGAGGAAAGGAGAATGTGTTTTGTGGACCATTTGTTTTCCTTTTGTATGTGACAGTTTTAAGTTATTAGTTTTTAAAATCACTTTTTAATGGAAACAACTTGACCAAAAATCTGTCACAGAATTTTGAGTCCTATTTTAATAAAAAAGTGATGGATTACATATAAATTTTGATAAACTTAATCCTATAGTTGCAGTTGCTCTACTAATGAGTCTAATTTGGTATTATTTCTGGAGAACGTTAATGATTTCTCAGGTACATAGTATGTCACCATTGCTTTGGCAAATGTATTATTTTCTATTTAAATTAGAGTAGAGGTTCAAAATAGTTTATTTTTACACAGGATGGAAAACGGTATTCACATTTACTTCCAATTTTGCTTCAAGGTTTTGTTTAATCTCCTACCTCTGTCATAATATACCACAAAGCAATTTGGATTTTCTGGAGGAGAACATAACATTGATCATTATGTAGAAGATATCATGCTCATTGGATAGGAGGAGAGTTGGTTTCTCATCATGGAGGCCTTGATAAGCCACATGTATACCAGAAATTAGGATATAAACCTTACAGTCACTTGGGGACTTTCCATGTCACTGGAGATTTTGAAGGTTCAGGGATTAAAAGCATGCCAGGATGTCTCCTCCAAAGGAAAAGACCAATATCTGTGTCTTTTGCTTTCTCACAGAGAAGGAAGCACAGGACTGAGTGGGCCTGTTGAGTTCTACAGATAACACATTCCATACCTAGGATAAATGCTTTGGTACATATACTAGATTACTCATGTACTAGGTTACCCATGTACTAGATTACCCATGAGGTTTCTAGCTATTGGTATGATCTGAAGGAGGTTCAGAATATTTTAAAGTACTCCCTATGCCATATAACTTTGCAAACTCTGGTATGAGAAATGTGTCACCATAGGAAAAAATGTAAAGTGGAGTCTATGGTGAGATCCAGAAAGAAAGTCTCAACACAGACTACAGTAGAGTGTTATGTGTCTTTGAGAAACAGCTCTTGGCATGTTATTCAGCCCTGGTAGGGTGGAATGCTTTTACAGTGAGACAGCAAGTGGCCATGCATCTGAAACTTTCCATTATAAACTGGAATTTTTTCCAATACTGATAACTGAACCCAGGGTCTTCTCATTGGGCTACATCCTCAGCCTTTTTTCTTCTTCTTAAAAATATTTTGAGACAGTCTCACTAAGTTGCTAAGTTGCCCAGGCTGAATTCAAACTTGTGATCCTCCTGCCTAAGGCTCCCAGAATGTTGGAATTATAGAAATACACTGTTATTCTTGGCTATAAAGTGGGGGGTTTTTTTGACCCATAAAATCATATAAAATTGGACAAGCCCAACACCAAGCCATTATAAGATGGAAATGTTATACCTGGGATTGAGTAATATCAGAGATCATGAGTAAACTGAATAAGTGGCTGTCTAGTTTTCTGTTTTACCCACTACAATTGCATAAGTTCCCTTCTCCTAACTCTCATCTATAGCTTTATGGCCTTATTCTATATGACAAGCTAAAAGAGAAAGAAAAGGTCTGGGTTAGATTTATGGATAGGTCAATTCATTATGTGGCTGAAAGCCAAAAAAGAAAAAGGAAAATTTTAGTACCTGCAGTATAATCATATACAGAATGGCCATAAAAGCAGAAGAGGGTATAAGTGATGTGCAAATGGGTGAGGCTACATATGCATGGTGTACCTGGCTATCCACCTTGTACATAGGTAGTGCCCTGAAGTGAGAATGTAAATAGGCTATCAGGGAGTGACCAATGCCCTGGTCAACTTATTAGAAACCTAGAAACAGAAAGAATGGAAGATTGGAGACAGAGAGGCCTGGAAAACAGGCATGTAGTTGAACAAATGAGTGTAGGCATACTCATAATGTCTTACTGAGCTACACTAATGAATGCTATTTGAAGAAACTTTCATTTACAACTATTCCAGACATCACCAAGCTTCAGGTATGGCCATGCAAAAGACTAGAAAATTACAACTTTTTAATTATCCTAACCCTAGTGTCTGCTATTTCCAATACTGGTAATATTTGATCATAGCCCACTTGTAACAACAGATGCCACAGCTTCATCTTTGGATGAGGGATGTGATACACCTGGGTAGTGAGAATGTTTTATTTTTAGTAAGTCCATGTTAGATAAAAGGATTTTTAATTTTTTGTTAATACGTTTAAGGAAGAAGCCACCATCAAAGTGGCACTAAATTTAGTAGACAAAAAGTACTTAGCCAGCTGATATCCCCATCTTTTATCATGAGTTGTTCTAGAACTATATTGATGAGTTCATGAATACAGTAACCACAGGGAGCTATATATTATTATAAAAGAATGACCTTCCATTTACCAAGACTGACCTAGCTACGGCTGCTTCTGGGTGTCAAATTTTTAAGAAATGCTGAATCCTCAGTAGGGCGCTATTCCTGGAAGAAATTAACTGGTGACTTGGGGATAAATTAACCAAACTTGGCTCCTTCTATTTAGGAAAAGCCAGCAGTTAGTTCTCTAGATACCTTTTCCATGTATGAGTTTCCTTTTCTTGCCACCTATTTCATTATTTAGAGTAGTATATGCAGAGATTTATAAAACACTTAATTAATAGGTAGGGAATAAAAAACATAACCTTCAATGAGAAATCTCTTCTCCCAGCAAAAGAGGTGTAAGAGTGGATCTTATAATCATTGAATCCATGGATTGTGTCATATGTTAATTCATCCATAAGAAGTTGGCGTCAAGAATACTAGAACAGATTTCTAAAGGCACAACTAAAGAGTGAAGAGTCACCTTGGAGGTAACACTCTGGTAAGATGGTGTACTGTTTTTCAGGATGTTATATGTACTTTAAGTAGGAGACCTTATATGGTGTTGCATTCCCAATAGAAATAATATACAGATACAGGAAACAAGAGGTAGAGGTAGGAGTGGTGCTGCATATCATCAATGCTAATGACCTACTAGGAATTTATGCTTCTATCCCTGCATCTCTGATATCCATAGGTTTGAAGTTCTGGTTTATAAAAGGAGTGTACTTTGTCAAGGGGACATAGAAGGTATGTTACAGAGCTATAAGCTATGGCTGTCACTTAAGCACTTCAGAGTCTTTATATCCAAGTAGCAGAAGACTAGAAGAGGAATTATACTCATGGCAGGGATAATGGACTCTGATTTGCAGGATGAATTAGGGAAGCTTTTATCCAGTGTGGGAAGGGCAGAAGATATGTGGAACCCAAGTGGTTAGCTCTTGAAAGTTTCTTGGACTAAAGTAACTATAAACGAACATGAACAACAACCCCTTCAGGAGAAAGGTATGATGAGAAAGGGCTCAAGTCCTTCAGTGATGAAGATTTGTGCTATACTATGGAGAATGATCTTCTGAAGTTATGATTGAGGAATTTATAATAAGGATAATTTAGGATAGCTACTAGATAACAGAGAAGATGGTTACCATTTTAGGCCCCAAGACCAGTTGCAGTGATGCAGAGAAGAATTTATCCCACTAACTTCTGTGTTCTAAGTTTCTGCTCAAGAATTCCACAGGAACCATAAAGGACCTGCTTTCTGATCCTATGAAGCTCCTGCGTTGTACTGTGACACCCATGGAAGGGTGCTACACATATCTTCCACTGTGCAAATATATTTTTGATTGACAGCCTCTACTGCTGCCCCACTGGATCTATCAGAGATCTATTGGTTCTCCTCCATTTAGGCTGAAGCCATACTTCCCTCAGGCTGTTGCTGTCTGTGTTAGTCACAGTTCTACAGAAAGACAGAAGCAAGAGGAGATAGATAGATAGATAGATGGATAGATAGACAGACAAAAGAGAATTCATTTGGGGGATTGGCTCATGCAATCATGGAGATGAAGAAATCTTACAACAGGCTGTTTGCAAACTGGAGGACATAGGAAACTGGTAGTATAGCTCCACTCAAGTTTAAAAGCCTTGAAACCATGAAAATTTATTATGTAACTCTCAGATTGAGGCTGAAGGGCTGAGAACACAGAAAACTACTGATGTAACTATAAGTTCAAAGGGACAAGGGTCTGGAGTTGTGATGTCTAAAGAAAGAAGAAGGTGTCCTAGCTCCAGAAAAGAGAGAGGATACTTACCTTTCCTCTACTCTTTTATTCTACCTGGGCCTCTGTCTTACTGCCCACATTGAGGGGAGGTCTTCTCCATTCTGTCCACTCACTTGGGGATATCCCTTGGGGAACTCCCTTACAGATACACCTTTAACAGTTCTCTATGTTTTCCTTAATTCATGCAAATTGATACCTAAAAGTAACCATCACACAATTCAAGAGCATGGGAGCAAGTTCTAGTCTTAGCCAATTTTTTAAGACTGATTCTGCAGTCTGAGACTCTTCCTACCCAAGGAAGGACTCCTCCTTCCTTTTCCCATCATTTCACAAATGTCAGATCTGCACTTCAGTCTAAAGTCTTTTCTACTTACTCTTTAGTCATCCCTTTTACCTTTCCCATTTCCCTCAATAAATTTACTGCGCATCTAATTTCATCTTGCTATTTGCTTGTGATAAAACTGAATAGATCCTCAGTAAATGTTCATGAAAATATGCTTAATGCTGACATTATAGAACATATAATGTTTTTGCTATTTTTGAGTCCACAATAGAGGCGTTAAATCTTCCATTCTGGGAATTGAATGTTGTTTTTATTTAGGCATATGGTAGATCTTTTTTTTTTTTACCTTTTCATCCTGGTATTTTTGTAAATACCACAACTTTATACTGAGATAGCCATGCATGTATTAGATTTAATATTTATTTCCTGTGTGTTAACATTGTGACCTTGGGCATGAGACTTCATCTTTTCTGGGTTTAGCTGCAAAATTCAATCCATACTTTGCAATTTGGATTAATGAAACATGAACATATTATGCCTTATTGGGATTTGTAACATAGCAAATACTTAATAAATGACAATCTTATTTCCAGTAGTTATAGCACAACACTACCAGCTGATTTGTGTTTCCTGGATAAACTCTTGATAAGAACACAGTAAGTTCTCTGATTTTCCCAAGTTCCTATTCATTTCTGACTGTTTTAGTCACTTTCCTTGTTACTGGGATAAAATATCCAACACCCACAATTTAAAGGGAAGGTTTATTTTGGCTCATGTTTTTAGAGGTTTCAATCCATTTGTCTCCAGAGCAGAAGCAGCCTAGGGGAAGGGCCTGATACAGAGGAAAGCTGCTCATGTCATGGCAGTAAGAAAGCAGAGAGGCATATACATCCTACCAGATCTCCTCTCCAGTGAACAGCCTGTTCCTAATAGGCCCTACCTCCTAACATCACAGTTAGCCGTAGAACCTCCATGGTTCAATCTTTTTCCGAAAGCCCCACCTGTGAACACATGAGGCTGTTGGAGAACAGCTAAATATAAACCATAACACTGATATTCTTATCCTACCTATTCAAGAACTGGTGCTGTTTCTTACAAATACTTGTACATGGTCCTTAGATTCTCCTGGAGCAATGATAGAATTGTTCATTATCCAAGGGAAGAAGGCATTTCAAATAGCAGGGCATTATGGGGACATTTTGAATAACTCCTTCCAAGATTTTAGTACTCTTACAGTAATTTTCAAGCAATGGAAGAGGAGACACAGATTTTCTTTCTTGGGAAAGCTTAGCTCTCTTGAGCCATTTTCATAATGAACTATTAGCTTCCTAAGTCTTTGGATAAGATATGATTTGTGCTCCTTCAGGTCTAGTAATAGAAATCTAATGCCTGAACATATTCAGAAAATTTCAGCAAGCTCCCACTTGGCCTTCTGCAGTGTGCTTCTTCAATAAGCCAAGAAGAAGATGAACATCTGCTAACAAATGATTTAGTTTCCAAACTTGCTAAGATAAACTATACCTTTACACTAAATGGTCAATGAATAAAACAGAGACATGATGGCACATTTTAGAAGATTCTTTTCTGAACTTTGGGTTTCAACTGAAGGTGTGAGAGAGGGGTAATAGAGAAGAGAAAAGAGTTAACATTTAGTAAATGCCTATTCTAGGTATCACTCTGCTGGGTGTTTTATGAGGTTTTTTGTTGTTTGGTACCGGGAATTGAACTCAGGACCTTGTGCTTGTGAGGTCAGCGCCAGAACCACTGAGCGAAATCCCCAGCCCTCTGCTGGGTGTTTTAGATGAATTACATGTATTTTCTAATTTGACTTCCACATAGGCTTTGTTGGGTGGCATTATCCACCATTATTTTTTCTGATAAGAAACAGAAATTACAGGCTCATACATTCAGAGTCAGATTTAAAACTCATGTTTTCCTTGTTCCACATGTATTTATGAATTGTTTAGGCAAAGATGTACATAAGAGAGAATTAGAGAATAGAAAAAAATTGAAATAAAACATTAAAGAGTGAAGCCTACAGCAGTTAGAGGAGGGAGATAAACAACTGATGAAATGAAAAAGCCTGGATTTAGTGTCAGGTATTACTAGTACTGGCCTTAGTGGACTAACCCTTACAAGGGAAATGTTTCTACCTAGGAAATCTCATCACATCTTTGTTCTCTATAAGCACAGGATACTGGATCACAGCACAGAGGTAATTGTGGAGTTTACTTCTGTGTGGTATAAATGAATGTGGATAAAAAACTGTACCCCTGTTTTTGCAGGACTGAAAAAAGAATGTTATTAAGATTGAGCTTGCTTAAATATAACAGAAAACCAAAATAAAGCTTGCTCAATAAGTATAAAGATTTATTTTTCTTTCACATAAAATTGCATAATTTATGACTGCTATGGTCACCTTATGAAGTCATCAGAGATTCAGGCTTCTTCTGGTTTATTTTTCCCTACCATCCATTAATCTTGGTTGTATCTCCAAGGGGGTTTGTTATGGCTTGTATCTAGATGTCCCTCAAAGCCCCATGTGGTTATAGATTATAGGTCAGGCTTTTTGGAGATGGCTGTATCTGGGGTGTGCACTGCTGGGGTCAAGGATGTGATGCTGGGATTTCACACAGTGATGCTAGGATTAAGGCTGCTTCACCCTGAGTGCTACCTGCCCTAAGGGTGGTTTAGCTTGGATAAGATACAAGGGACAGAAAGAATATTGCTGCTTATTGCATGCCACTTTCTGCTTACTGCTGGCTGTGTCACTGCTTTGCTGCCTTTCTGCCTTCTGCCCACAATGAACTGTTTCTCCTCTGCAATGCCTGTAAGCAATGCCACCCTGTCTTGGAGCCACCCAACTATGAACTGAAACCTCTACAAACTGTGATTTAAAATAAATCTTTCCTCATTTAACTTTCAGTGTCAGGTATTTTGTCTCAACAATGAGAAAAAGTAACTAAAATAGAATTTGATACCAAAAGTGAGGTCATGGTGTGACTGCCTGGCCATTTGGTTCAACAACCTTTGGGACTGGTTTGTGGGAGGATTTTGGAAAGATTTGGAGATACCAATTGAAGAAGCATCCCTGGTATGCCTTTAAATGTACTTGATGGGAGATTCTGGTCAGAGCTCAGAAGACCAGAATGCTAATAGAAATGCTGCCAGTAAAGACCAGGCTAAGGAAGTTTCTTCTGGAAAGTAGGATGGCATTTGTTTTTGAACTGCAGAATATGTGTATTATGCTTTGGCAGAAAGTTGGTGTGCATTTTGCTCAAGTCCAGAGACTGCTTGAAACTGAGATTAAGGGTGGCAAATTAAGTAATCTGACAGAAGAAATTTCAAGGCAGTCTAATGTTGAGGGAGCTTTTAGCCAGATTTATGTTGAGATTCAAGAGCAAAGACCCCTGCAGGATGATTGAAAACATTTGAGTTTGACCAAAAAGAAAACTCCCATAAAGTTGTCGCCTGCAAAAGTGGAACAGAGGAGAAATTGATCACTGAAAAGACTAGAAAGAAAAAGTCAAGTATTTTGGAAGAGAATAATAGAAAAGATGGCCTGAGGACCTCACAAGAACCAGCAGGACTCCACTCTTTGGAGCCTCAAAAATTGCAAAAGTGAAAGACTTTGCTTTGGGAAAAGAATCTCAAAGCAACATGTTATAGAATGGCAGGGGCCTAGAAAAAATGTACTCTGGGTTTGTTTCATTGGCACTCAACCCCTACAGCCAAGGGAGAAATAAGCCTAGCTACTGCTCCAGCTGGTGGCAGACTTTGGCATCATCCACATGCTGCTGGTTTTAGGTGCATGAAGAATACAAGAGTTGTGGGGTCAGGAAGGCCCAGATTTTAGAAGGCCTGGGAGAGCAGGTAATGTGCCCCTGAGAAGGCAGAGTGAAGCTGTGAGTGTGAAGCAGAAAGTGTAGTGGAGACCCCAGAAGTTTGGTGAAGCCACAAATATGGATTGTGTGAGGAAAACTGCAAGGAGGCATCAGAGAGAACCTGTTGGAGCTAAAACCAACACATGCAGTGCCATAGGGACAGAGCCACCTGAGCCCTGAGGAGTTCATATCTTGTCACAGATTTCCTCAGATGCTGGACATGAAAGTACAGAATTTCATGTTTGCCCTAATGGATTGCTTTGGGCTTGCTTTGTTCCCATTCCTTTCTATCCTCCCTCTTTGTACCTTTTGGAAGGGAAATGTCTATTTTATGCCATGGTATTTTGGAAATGTTTAACTTTCTTATCATTTGTACAGGGGCTCCCAGCTAAGAGTTTGCCTTAAATCTCACAGGAGACTGTAGACTTGGACTTTTGAGTATTGCTAAAACTATTAGGTTCTTGGCAACTCTTAGAGATGGACTAAATCCCTTTTTCATAAAAGGATGTACATGAATCTTTGGGGGACCAGGGATGGAAAGTTATGGCTTGTATCTAGATATTCCTCTAAAGCCTCATGCAGTGGGACTTCTTGGAAGAGGCTGGATCTATTGCATATTTTTCTAGGATCCAAGATGTGATGCTGGGATTGATTCAAGGTATAATGCTAGGATTAAGGCTACCCCACCCTGGGTATGAGTGCTACCCACTCTAAGGGGAGGTAGCCTGGATAAGACATAAGTGAGTGAAAGAGTGTCACTGCTTGTTCCTTGCTGCTTGCTACTTCACTGCTTTGCAGCTTCCCTGCCAGATTTACAGTGGGAGTTAGTGTCAAAAGCAGAGCAGAAATGTTTCCAAAACTTGTACTTTTGCCAGAAAAAGAAGCATGTTTAAAGTTTCATCAAAGGAAGGTGCAATTGCTAAAGAGATTAATGCTATTTAAAGAAGCCAGATACTTTGCACTAAAACAATAGGATGGATACCTTGAGCACATTTCAGAAATTGCCAAGTCCTCACCCATCACAGGCTCAATGGGTATAAAACTGTGAACTCATTTGAATATCTTTTCTTTGAGAAGACAGCCCCAGGGTCACCTAGGAAGTTGTTTCCCCTGGATTTGTTATTGCATGGGCAGCCATCCAGGCACTCAGAGACTGTTGCACCCATTGTCCAAAGGGGCCCAGCTACTGCTTTCCTGGGCATCAGATTTTTATTGATGAGTAGTCAGTGAATTTAGAAAAAAAATTGTTGATGATTTTTAGGAGAATCAACTAGTGAACCCAGAAGAAAGCCAGTACAGGATAGTCAAATAAAGTGAAGAAAATATTTTGAGGAGGACAGAATGACTTATGGTGCCATATGCTACTGTTATATCAAGCAAATTTAGGAATAAGGATTGATTTTAGATATAGTAATGTGGAGGACATTGTAGATTGTGACAAAAGCAGTTTTAATAGAATAGTGGTGTCAAGAATTTGACTTAAATTTAACAGAATTGATGTGAAGATTAAACGGTACAATCAATAAGAACTATATGGCTAAATCCCTTGGACATTCTCTCTGTCTTCCCCTCTCTCCTCTCTATCTGTCATCTATTTCTTCCTCCCTGCCATCTCTTTTTCATTTCTATAAAGAGGAGTGAATGCCTTAGATTTGAGATCACTAAAATGTCATAGTAGAAACTGCTGTATTTCCTTGTATCCTTCTTATATTTTTCCATATAGTCATACTAAGAGTGATTTACTTATTTATATGATTTAGGTCTAAAATTTAATAATTTACCAAAAAATGCTTATTGTCCTGGAGAGATACCAACTGATCTAACTGCCAGTTTCTTTCAAATTGTGATAGCATTAATTCTGCCTCTTTTATTAGTTTCTTTCTCAGTATATTTGCTTTACAAAATTCACCATAAATCTCTGTGTGAGAAAATTATTTGGCAGAATTCTCTTACATCAGGTCATGACTACAAACTGTTAGGGCATATCTGACAGTTGTCTCACCTCTTCTTGTCTCTATATAGTCAGTGCTTTAAAATGATACTATATTTTAGAATTTGAAACCATCTCTCCAAATATTTGGAAAATTTGGTTTTATTTATTTACAACATTTTGCGCCTTTTTTTTACCCCTTGTGCATATGTCTGTCCCAAAGTATAGTCTCTATTCTTGCTGCATTTCCTGTCTCAGAATATAGAAAAGTACCATAACCTTATCTTTGGAAGATAAGAAGATTCATACTGTCAGAAGATTTATACTTCAACTTTTGCCTTCTCTCCTTTAAAAGGAAACTTCTTTGTAAGTTTATCTTCAAAATAAGATTTTTAAGGGAAGTAGCTAGTGTAATAGAAAGAGCAATGTTGTAGGAATCATGAGACCCAGATTCTAATCTTGTCTTTGCTACTGCTTTACCAGTGTTTTGGGTCTCTTCTTTCATACTTAATTTTTCTAGGTCTCAATTTTCTTATACAAAAGCCAAGATGTAAGATTAGACTATACAATTCACTCATTTATTCTACAGATATTCTCTAAATGTCTCTTCTGTATTAGGATCTCTTGGAAGTGCCAATATGAATAAGATATACTTTCTCCTCCCCAAGACACACTTGAATACTAGAGGTAGAGACAGAAACAAAACACAAATCAATTAAATAAAAGAGGTATTTAAAGATTAGAGGAACAGTTCAATTAGAGGGGAACTAATGAATAGGAGTGGTCATGAAATACCTCCAAGAGGAAATAACTAAGTTTAAACTAAATCTTTTAAAATGATATGGATTAGAAAGATTTATGCATAGTTTTGATGAAGTGTAAATTGGTACAACCACTTTTGGGAAAACTATAAAATTACAATACAAAACTATAAAATAATAATATACACATACATTTTGGTCTTGTATATACTGACAGTTTTTCATTTCTAAAAATGTATACAAATCATCTCCAAGAAAACATTTAAGAAATGGAGTACTACTCAGCCATAAAGAACGAGACACTACAGACATTTATAGTTAACTGGATGCATATTGAGGCCATACTATTAAGTGAAATAAATAAGACACACGTGTAAATACAGAATAGTTTCTCTAGTGTGAGAAACTGAAAGTGTAAATAAGGATTAAAATGATTAAAATGAATAATTGATAATTTGAAATCGGAAAAGGTCCAAAGGTGTAGGGGTAGTGGGAGGGGAAGGGAAAAGGGAAGAAGGGAAAGGAAAAATTATGAGAAAAGACAATTGACATAAAGAAAACATTTAAGATATTACTACTGCACTATTTGTCATAGCCAAATTTTGGAAATTGTTCAAATGGATTGTAAAATTGATAAATTGCATTGATGATGAATGAATTACAAGTACATGGAATAGCATGGAAGAATCTCATAAAATAATATTGAGAGAAAGGACCTAGACCAAAAAAAAAAGAGTATGTATCATATGATTCCATTCATATAAACATTTTGGGTGACTTTTCCCAAGGTATTTTTTTAACCTTAGGTTGACCTTAGCCAACTTGATTGGCTTTGGGATCCCTCTTGGGGATTAGAGGAGCATATTTATAAGTAAGTCTGATTGGATAATGCAGGCATGGTGTTGGTTCTCTTTCTGATTCTTCACTCCTTTCTCTTGAGCACTGTTCCCTTGCTTCCAGGAGCCAAGCAGCTTTGCTCTACTATACCCTTTCTCCGTTATGTTCCTGCTTCAGAGCCTGCAAGCCATCGATTGAATCCTCTAAAACATAAGCCAAATTAAACTTTTCCTCTGTTAAGTTGTGGGTGTAGAGTATTATGTCTAACAACAGGAAAGCTATCTAAGACAGAAAAATGGTATCAGAGAAGTGAGGTCATTTCTGTTACTGTGCCTGATCATGTGGTTCAGAACACTTTGGAACTGGCTAAAGGAAGGAGTTTGGAAAGGCTTGGAGATGAGGGATAGAAAAGCTTTATAATGTTGTATGGGGAATTTGATGAATGATTTTGGTCAGAGCTCAGAAGACCAGAGTGCTGATAGGAATGGGAACAGTAAAGGCCAGAACTAGGAGATTTCAGCTGGTAACAAAGATTCCATGGTAATTGGATCAGAGGCCATGTGTGTTACACTCTGGCAGAAAATTTGTCTATATTTTGCCCATGTCAGAGACTTTGCAGGAGATTGAGATTTATGGGAGTGGCCCAGTTAATCTGGCAGAAGAAATTTCAAGACACCCTAATAGTTAGGCTGTGGTATGGATATGACTGACTGTTTTTAGCTATATTTATAGTGACAGTTGGGGCCAAAAGGCAGAGTGAAAAAAATTTAAATACCCAAATTTTGGCCCAGATGGAACCATGTATAAAGCCAGGGCCAAGGAAGGTATGGCTACTAATGAAATTAGCACTATTAAAAAGAAACCAAGTAATTTGCTCAAGGGTGAAAGGAAAGATGCCTTGAGGTCATCTCAATAATTGGCAAGATCTTTCCAATTACAAGCTCACAGGTGCAAAACTATCAGCCTTTCAGTTGAGGAGAGAGTCCCTGGGACCCCTAATGGAGAAGGGACTCCTAGAGAATTTGATTTCCTAGGATTCATTTTGCCATGCTTAACCGTCCAGGCACTCAAGAGGCTGCTGCAGCCATGGCCCAAGGTGGAGTGGCTACTGCCTCCACTGAAAGCAGACCTTGGCATTGTCCATGTGACTCTGGTTTTAGTGGGTTGCAGAATGCAAGCATTGTGAGATTAGGGATCTTCTACCCCAGTTTCAAAGGAAGGTCTGGAAACCTAGGAAGGGAGCCACTGAGAGGGCAGTTCTTAAAGCTGTTGGAATGAGGCCAGAGGTGTAGTGGAGAACTCTGGAAATTGAAGATGCCAGGTATGTGGAATACCTGCCAAGGAAAGCCACAGGCAGTGAGTGCAGCCAGCCTGGGAGAGAGGTAATGTGGGCTGCAACCAGAAAGGCCATAAAGTGGGTCTGTCTAAGCCCTCTGGAATTCACATCTCACCACCAAGTGCCTCAGATGTCTGACATGTACTACAGGACTTAACGTTTGCTTTTCCGGATTTTACTCTTGCTTTGGTCCAATTCTTTTCTATTTCCCTGTTCCTCCCTTTTGCAATGGAGTTATTTACTCTGTGCTATTGTACTTTGGGATTATGCAAGGTGCATCATTGCTAAGAGTTTGCCTTGAGTCTCAAGAAGAATTTGACGTGGACTTTTGAAAAATCATAGAATTGGCGAGACTTTGAGGAAAGAATTATTGTATTTCAGTTATATGTGGATAGTTATATTAGGTTGAATTATAAACTTGCTTTTGTTTTTATTTGGAGATTAAGCATGGTTAAAGGAGATGTGTTTGAGTGTGGAGTTGACAACGTTGGAATGTGGCGGAGTAGAGTGTCAGTTGATTGGCTTTGAGATTCACATGGAGGATTGATGAAACATATTTCTAGGTGTTTTTGTGTGGTCATGGAGGTGTGGATTGGGTTTTCTAGTTCCTTGCCCCTTCCTCTCTGGCACTGTTTTCCTTCCTCCACGATCTAAGCAGCTTTGCTTTACCACACCCTTCTGCCATGATGTTTCTGCTTTGGAGCATTCACACCATGAATTGAATCACTTAAAACATGAACTAAATTAAACGTCTCATCTTTTAAGTTTTGTATATCAGGTATTGTGTCCAGCAATGAGAAAGCTGACTAAAACAATACTAATCTGTATTCAGGATGGAGGAATTCTTGGCAAATGGATAATGCCTGGAAAGATGTTTTGGGTTTGCTAGTTATGTTCTGTTTCTTGATATGATGGCTATGAATATAAATGAACTGGGTTTTTAAAAAGATTGTTAAGATATGCTTTGGTAATTTGTGTACTTTTCTATGTGTCTGATCTATTTCAATACAGTCCTTTTCAACGTGAGTGAGAATTAATGACGGTCATAGCAAAGAAATGTGCTCTACATTGAAAAAAGAACATTTTGAAAAAGGAAGGCAAGCCTTCAAAATGTGGTAGCATTTTCCATTTCTTATATGTTGTGATTCTTATATTTATATTTTTCACTTTGTGTTCATAACAAAATTATTGATGCCTACAATATGATATGATTTTCTTCAAGTAGTGAATATAATGAAAATAATAGTAGAAATAAAGCAGTTCTTTTTCTATCACATTGGGTAATTTACTTATAGGATCAAGATGAAAAATAAGACCAAAAACAACTACTGACTTCCTGAAATGAGTATGCTTTTAATATCTTTTTCTCACTACTAACTTGCTTAGACCCTTTCAAACAAGCATACACTAAATGTTAAATGAATATGTCTGATCACAGATCACAGACAAGCAAAGAATGCAGTGACACTCTTAGCCTAGATTTTGATCATTTCAAAAGGAAGTCAGAAGATTGAAGTAAATTTTACAACCAATAAAATCCCATTTTACATAGCACTTAAACTTTGTGAAGCTTTTTCCTCCTTAGGAACATAAGAATTTTTCTGAAATATTTCCCTATGTAGTAATAAACATTATTTAGAAAATATCATGGAAAATAACAGGCAAACCGATTACTACTTTCAGCAATTTGAGATGGCCCAATATATTGTGTTTTTTAAAACATATTTTCTAGGAAATAATATCAAATTCTAGCCTTTAAATGTGAGCCATGGCTTCTCTTCTTACTTGCAATCCCACATCAACTTCTCCAGAAGTTGGCCTGGATCAATGGCCTCAGTATAAACTATTCATTTCTGTACTTAGCAATAACAAGAATGTACTCTAACAGTATGGTTTATTCCTAAAAACAACTGAGTCATTCACTATGTTTTGAACATTTTCCATTGGCCACTTTAGATCCATTCTTAGCTCTTTTTCTACCCTGATTAGTGCTTTATGGACTGAATCAGCAGACTCCCTTAGACTCTGGCTTCCAATTGAGTGTCAATGAAAAGAACTGGCAGAAGATCATAAAATGAAGATAGAATATACTTGGGCCTTTATTCCTTTTCTCTTAAATCCATCTTTATATCTTCAGTTTTTTGTAACTGTTCTTTATCCATCTCCTTCATGCTTAGAAAGCCTTCGGTACACCTCAGCCTCTAGGGAAGAAATAACTGTTTTCTACCATTGGTGGAGCCAAGGTACTTCATTATCCCTGGTTGGTTTTCCACCTCTGTTCACACCTTTTGTAAATATTATTTTTGTTAAGTTCTACTTGTTTATCATGAGATTGCCATCTATCTCCAGCCAGAATCTGAATGATGTGTTAGAGGAGTTTTTTTTGTGTGGTTTGGCTTTATATTTATTACCTTCCAGCTACTCTAACAAAACACTTTAGACTAGGTAATTTATAAACATCAGAAATTTATTGTGCAAAATTCTGGAGACTCAGAATTGAGGGTCAAAACACTGGAAGGTTATTGTAGGTGAGGGCCCATTCCTAATCCTCCTGCATTTTCACATGGCAAAAGGGCAAAGGGCTCCTGCTTCCTCCTTTATGAGGGCATTAATTCCATTCATGGGGGCTGTCCCACCTCTTAATATCATCACTTTGGGGATTAGATTTCAATACACAAATTTTGAAGGGACACAAGCATCCAGAGTATAGCACTTTGGTTTGGCTTTGTTTTCTATGCAACATTCTGCCAATCCTGCTCTTTCTTTAGGACCCAGCTCAAGTGTTACCTCCACTGAAATACATGTTTTGGAATCTACAACACCTACATCTGAAGGAAACTTATTTCTTACCTGTGTGACTTTGAGCAGATTTCTTCATATATTTGAAATTATTTTACTTTTTTGGAAAATTGAGAAAATACCCCGCTGCAAAGTTGCTATAGTGATTAAATAAGATTTTGTTTTTGAATGGCCTTGCCACTATATAGGATATTAATAAATGTCGGGGTTTTTTCTGTCTTTTCTATCCAACTTTGCCCTGTTTTTTTTTTCTTCCATGCATTTACTTATATGTTGCTTTGAGTTTGTTTGATAGTTTGTTGTTTCACTCTAAATGTCTTGTCTTTCTGAATCTACTCTGAATTTCTTAGTGGAGTGTGTAACTGAGAATAATGGGAAATTGAAAAAAAATTGCTTTTGCTTTTTTATAATCATCATAACTATGTGAAATGTTATGATTTATATCTAGATGTCCCCTAAGAACCTCTTGAGCACATTGGCAGAGCTTTTGGAAGGTGACTGAATCATGGAGCAATATAGATGACCTGCTGTTGGGAGATGGGATCTGATCAGAAGGGGCAGGTCTCTGGGCCATGACCTGGAAGGGCATATCTCCCTCGCTAGCTCATTCTTTTTCTCTCTGCTTTCTCTCCACCATGATATGAGTGGCTTTCCTCTGCCGAAACCCTGTCTTAATGTCTTTGTGTCTAAGCCTTCCAAACTCTGACCAAAACTTCTGAATTGTGAGCCAAAATGAGCCTCTCCTTTAAACTGCAGATGTCAGACATTTTGTCCCAGTGACAGGAAAATGACTAAGACACAAAGGAAGAATATATAATTTCTCTTATATTTTAATGAGGCTCAAAGAAATTGAACTGCTTGTTTAAGATCACAGAGCTAAATCATGATAAAATAGGATTTAATCTCAGTACTCAGATTTAAATTCTCTTCTTTTTTCTGTTATACCGTAAAGACCTTTTTGCAGTCTAGAATATTTTACCTTTGATTCACACTTTCTCCTTTCATGTTGTTTTAAATGATGGAGAAATCATCTCTCTCCCTCTCTCTTTTTTCTTCTCTAACTTCCTTTGTGATGATTTGGTTGTTATTTTTTTTCTTCTCTAATCTCTCATTATTTTTTGTGCTTTTTTTTTATCTCATCGAATGATTTTTCTCTAAAGACCACATGATAAAAACTTTAAAATTATTATAACAGAAGCATGGAAAGAAAGCCAGCATGTATTTCTCTGAAACTGGTTTTGAATTTTTGTATTTGTAAGTGGCCTTTGTTTCTCCTTTAGTTTTATGCTTGGCTATTGTCTTTACATGCATAGCCTTGTGGTTACATTCAGACATTTTCCAACATTAGTCAACATAAGAATACTTAATGAAAGAACATAGTAGCTCAGAAGTTACAATAGCATCAGTGCTCCTTCTCTGGGTTTGAATCAAGGGCTCAACATATACTAGCTGTGTGACATTAGACAAGTTAAGCTTGACTTATAAAATTCAGATTCCTTATTTGTAAAATGATGGTGATAAGAATATTGGGGGTGGGATGGGGCAGAGAGGTCATCTGCATTTCAGAATTCTTGTTATAATTAGATATGATAATATGTTTTAAAATATCACATGTAGATTTTAAATAGTCATTTTTAGTTCCATTATTAATATTTTTATCAATAGAAGGGGCACAGAAGAGTCCTTTTTTTTTTGAATTTGTGTTTGGGCCATTAGATACATTAGGTGATGAAGAGAATAGTTACTGTATTTGGAGTTTGGTCAGGCCATTACCAAACATGTCAAAAGGCACAGGGTCTTAGAGGTGGCCAGTGTGGAAAATCTCCTTTCTTCTCTCTGCTTGGCGCTATTTATGATCCACAATAGCTTCTGCTTTGGTGGTGCCTTTGAATATTTTAAGGCAATTTGTAGGATTAAGTTTCTCCATATATCACAGCAGGATGAGGCCTGAATGGATCTAGTAACAATGCAATCATCTTCCCATGCAGATTAAGACTTACGTGATAACTTCTTAAGGCTCTCTAGGTCCCCTTTAAAAAGAGCACTATATACTAAAAGGCTTGTCATGGATAGGGGATTTCTGGTGCTAGTCACTTTCTAATTCTTTTATTGAAATGAAACAAAAAATTGAGAATAGAATGGGAAAATATATAGTGAGAGAAGAATTTAAAAATCAACTTGTGTATTTAACAAATATTGACAGTGCATTGGAATGGATAATGTTCTCAAGTCCCAGATCTTTATTCATGTTGATTCTTCTTTTTTTTCTCTGCCTAGAAACTGCTACTACTCTTTTAAGAATCCACTCAGTACTTCTTTTGATAATTTCCCATAGACTGTGAGCCCTTGAGAGGCAAGTCATTTTTATCTGCCCCGCTAACACTGAGCCTAGCACATGAAAGGTATTTGACAAATGAATAAATCTAAACCAGATGTTTTCAAAACATTGGAAGACAGTCTCACTTTTCTCATGTAATTCAACACAGTGTTTAATGATTTCCAGAAAGCTTTTTCTGGAGGCCTGGCTAAATTTGTCTTTTGTTGAAGGTACAAATGAAAAACAACAATCATGCTAAATTTTGGAAGTGCCAAGGGAGTTTAGAAAGGAGAAATATTACATAGGCTGGAGAAGTAGAACCAAATGAGATCTGAATGTGAACAGGCCTCACATAGTGCCTGGCATTTCTATCACATTAGAGATTAGTGGGATCCAACTGATCTGGACCTTAAGGAGATTATAGTCTTGGTGTAGATTAAAGCTACACTGAAAAGTAAACTGTATTTAAGGCTGAGTGTAATGAAACTCTGAAAAAGAGTGGTAGAGTGGTAGACTTGGAGGAGAAGAAGTGATTCTAGAGCCGGAAAGGCCAGAAAATGCCTCCTATAACAGGTGAGGCTCCAACAAAGCTTTAAAGGATATTCAGGCCATCAAAGCAGAAAATTCCAGTGAAGAGAAGGGTATATACAAAGGAATGTTGATGAATATGCAGTGCTCCTGGTGAGAACTATGTAGTACTGCTTTAAGAAAGCAGTAGAAAATATAAAGTAAAATTATGATGGACAACTGAGGGTTGATCTCAAGCTGAAGTGTTTTGAGTTTATCCTAAATAGCAGCCTTTAAATGATGAATGAGTAATTTATCAAAATAAATCTTGTTCCTGGTATCATACTGATTAGAAAAAGGCAGGGCACCAGAGGGCAGAAACCTAATTCCTTAGCCTTTCTCAAGGGCATAATGTTAAGGGGTTTGGGATTGTTGACATATTATTAGAGAAAGTTCATAATAAACTTTATTTTTTGAGTACAGTGTACTATAGGCACAATATCATTTGAACTGAATTTTAAAGTACAGGTAGTAAGTTGGGCTGAAAAGTTTTGTGTTTAACATATAAGTAGTTGGTGAAACAGAGATGAAAGTAAGAGACTGTAAAATGGATAGGTAGGACCAGAGATCGTAGCCCTACATTGCCTTTCCTGCTAGGATTCTAGGAATGTAGCAGATTGATCAAGTATAGTCAATCTTTTAAAATGAAGACATACAGAAAATAAATTAAAGCCCTTGGGTCAAGCACACTATTAGGGTTTTTGGATTTAGAAATACCTGGGTCAGAATCTTGATTCATGTTCTTTGTGTGATCTCGGATATATAACTTCACTGTTCTAACTTTGTTTCTTGATACATAAAATAGTAATGATAATAATGCATTTGAAGGATTGTTCTGTGAATTAAATGTATTTGTAAAACATTGATTCTCAAAGATTTGTTCTAAGCTGAAGAAAAAGACTGAACCTAAACAGGTCTAGTCAAGAGGAGGCTCCAAGACTGAGTTATCTTCAGGCCATATCCCTGTGACCATTATCATCCAAGCACTATAAAGAGGCTAAGAACCAACATAAATAGGAACCTGTAAATATAGATCAAAACATCCTCATTGAGTGTCAAAAATAAGATTGCAGCAGCATTAAGGCACCCAGATGAAACACACCAGCACTTATCCACAGTGAAATCTATAAAGTGCTTTTGATTACTCAGGGGATCTTTAGATATAGCATCATTTGCTCTATCTTATGGATGACTTGGCCACCTCTGCTATGAATGTTTCATGATTCCCCTGACCCAGCAGCTCTTGCCTGTGGAGAGAGTAATACAGTATTGATTTTGGAGTTAGGTTTCTGCCTTTTTCACCACAACAGGATTTTTGTAGCCTAGAAACCTCAATCCTCTATTACTCATTAGAGACTAGCACAACTTTTGTTAGATCTGAAATTCAAGAGGTGAACCATTTAGCTACTGGTGTCAAAGACAGCCTTTATAGTGGAATTTTACCTGATCTCAATAATGAAAGTAGCTGTTATTAAAAACTTCCCTAATTGAACCAGCAGAGGTTGTATTATAGAGAATACCAAGAAAACATTAGTCTCCTTTGTTTTTCTCACAATTAGAATGTTTTCCTAGATATAGCTTTCTGAATGAACCTATTAAAAATATACCAGAGGCCAAAAAAGAAGAAAAAATAATCCAAGAGGGACATGCAGTTCATCTATTATTATTTTTCCTTCTGTATAATTTTTGGAATAGATGTCTAGGTGATTCTTATTTTCAGTAGTCCTTGGCCATATAAGAGAAATAAAAGGAGGTCATACTGTTGGTAGTTTTTATTTAAACTGCTTTTAAGAAATCAAAAAATCTATATCTTACATCCTGTGAAAACTCATTCTTGGCATTGCCATGGTAACAAGACTTTTAAAAGGGAGTTAACTGAAATTTAGCTGCATATATTATTTCTTTGTGATTCATACTTCATATAAATGCAAATGTCACACTAATACATGTTTTACCTTAATCTTTTATACCACAATTTAGTCTTAATTGAGCTAATATTTTCCTTAATTAAATTTTGTGCTTCTTTGAATGTTTTTTCTTCTCCCCTCCTCCTTGGTCCCCTTTTCTGTGGATTCATCAAAGTATTAAACTACATTTCAATTAAGTGACATATAATTTAGGGAACTATCACACAGGAAGATCAATTTTCTCAACCTAAGAACTCAACCAAAATTTTTTGGAATACTGCTTGTCTTACCTAGAAATTCAGCTACTCCACCACTCCACTAGAATATTAACATCTTTCACTTGTCTGTTCCCTCGCCATTTGACTGTCTCCTAAGATTGAGAAGCTGTGCACCTGATGGAGAAAATGTCACCAGTACATCCTGGAGTAAAATACATGCTTCATTACTTCTGAGCTTTGTGTCCTTGGGCAAGTCCTTTAACCTTTTCTCACAGAATTTTCTCAGAGATACCTTTATCACAGGGCTTTTGTGAGAATTTAACAAAACAATGTTTGTAAAGTACTTGGTGCAGCACTTGATTAAAGATATATATTCAACCAATAATAGAGTTATTTTTGTTGTTACTATAATAATGATTATAAGGAATTAAGAGGAAACCTTATTCACTGATAGCTCTGTATTTGTGTGTGGATCTGATAATTTTCTAGGAATAAAGACTGAAACTCCAAGTGTAGCATATTATTCCTGAAAGAGATGACAGATTTTCTTTTTATGCTTCATAGAGTAAAGGAATACAGATAGAGAGAGGAATGGAGAAGAGAGAGCAGTTAGAGCTCGTGAGATGGAGGAAGGCTAAGTAATTCCTAGGATAACCCATTTTAATGACCCTCAAATATTTTTTATAAGTGGACAAAAGTATAAAAGAGTGTGTACAAGTGAAGTATCTGTGTAAGAGAGAAAAGTGATCAAGGGATGAATTTTGCACTCTGATTGAACTAGGCTAGATAGAAGCATCACTTGCTGACACAGTGCTTGAAATGAAAGGGATTCAAGCCTGAGAGTTCAGAAAGAAGGCATGTATATTTACCTAGTCTGACGCTGATGGCAGTGTTTTGGGGGAGTGTTGTCCAGTCTGTATCTCTAAGAGCAAAAAGTGCCTCAGCTAACATTGGAACTGTATAATAGTAAAAAAAGCCATTTTTTTTTTTTTGTATCAGGGATTGAACTCGGGACCTTACGCTTGCAAGGCAGGTGGCAGAACCACTGAGCTAAATCCCTGGCCTCAAAAGCCATTTTTTGTTGTTAATCTTATTGGTATATTTTAGATATAAATAGTGATCACATTCATCATAGGAAATTTGTACCTGTGCATAATATATCTTGATTCTTCTTTTTTTCCCAATCCCCTTCCATCCTTTTGACTCCTCTTTCCCTCCTTATTTACAAAAGCTTTGTTTCCATTTGTTTCCTTCTATATTTTTTCTTTTCCATTCCTTCTCTCCCCTCCATTCTCCTTCCCATTTGAACATTTTCTTGCCATTTCTCAATATTTATTATACATTTTGGTCCTCATGTACTTTAAGTTTTTCATACCAGAGAAACAATGTGATCTTTAAATATATGTGTTTGATTTATTTCACTTAGGAGTATGGTCTCAGGATGCATCCATTTACCTATAATGCCTCAAGTTTAAACTTCTTTATGGAAGAGTAGTACTTCATTATATAAAAATACTATATCTTCTTTATTTATTCCACTGTTGATAGGCATTTT